>NW_009932364.1:3553-20266 GCF_000696875.1 Nestor notabilis | reverse complement strand
ATATAGATATATATAAAAGCTATACAAACAGATATATCGATATATCTTTATTTATATATATAAAAATATGTACCAGGCTGTATAGTTTATATCTCCTTTTCTTATACATGTGTATGTGTGTATATATATACACAGGGGTATGATGTGTACTTTTTTACACATCTCTATGTAGCAGGAATTAATCCTGGTCTTCTTAACATTTCCCATTACTCAGATGAAGACTATTAACCCTCAGTTCAAGGTGACACAGGCTGTGGGCTTCCAGGCTCCAGATTCCTCTCAACTCGATGCCTTTGCATCTGGGTTGATCATTGGTCCTACTCAAGAAGGACAGACAGCCCAAATCATGCCAGCAGCCAAGTCCTGCACCACTGGGTATCACACACCCATGTCAGCCCAAAAGCAACCCAGGTTTTGAGTTAGATCCTTTAAACCAGCAAATTCAACTGCTGTTGACAAAAAAAGCAGCAAAATGCCAGGTTTATGTAGCTGACACTTGATTTTATCACTCAACCCAAGGGAAAAAGGTGGATAAAATACAAGGACAGAAAAAGCTTTGCAAGGCTTGTGCACCAAGGTAGTGACAGCAATGGAAAGAGGGATGAGCAGGTCTGGTACTAATTATTACGTATAGATAACAATTAATGCACTGAGATATATCTGTACATAACGTGTTAAGCTGTTAGTGCATATATCTTGCAGAACCTTTTCTACTCTCACACTCAGGGATTATGTTTTCCTGGCTTGAGTGATATACACAGATATATAGATCATGCTGCCCATTATATATATACATATAAACACACACACGAGATATGGAGAGTTGAGTCCCCCTCTGCTGCCCTGCAATGAGATGAAGCATTAGAGCTGGGTGGAAGCTCTACCCACACCCATGCTTGTCAGTCATACAGAGGCATTAAAACATAATTTGCTGGTTTATGACCCTTGCATGGTGCATCTAGTCCTCTCCTGAAAGGAAAAGCCCATATACTATCTGCTGCCATCTACGTATCTGATGCTGATAAATCCCAGTATCTACAGCTGCTGTACTGGTGAGAAGAGTTTTCAGCTGGTCACAACTTGCTTTGTACCAGTTTTATGCAGTGGCACGATTATTATGTCCTAATGTTCTTGCACAAGATTTATGACAGAGTGCTCATGCTCCTACCAACATTTTCAAGTTTAGTATATTTAATCTCATTGTTCAATAAAGTGGCCTCATAAACATGTTTATATCCCTTGGCAATAATATCCCAGGGCACGAGAACACACCAGGCAGCAGAGGACTTAATGGCGCGTAATAATCTTTGGAGAACAAATGTTCCATTAAAAACGAATTTGGAAACGTCTACCTTAATACTATAAGAACCTTAAACTCATTTTCTTGCAACTATTAAATGAATTTAAGCCCCATATGTTCACCACAACTACTACAATGTTGTGCAAACAAAACCCCAGAGAGATATGGAAGAGGCACAGACATGAGCACAGCTTTGGCTCCAGTCAGTTAGAAAACCATTGCTCCCTCTGTTCTTGAAAAATAAGATTACATGACAAGTTGTGGCTGCACACTGCCAAGTATTACTGCTCAAACTAAAGAAAACGTTAATGCTTGTAATAAGCTTACAGTCCTACTATTTCCATATTTCCAGAAGCCCTACAAGTTATTCTGAAGAGCACTAATGGTGCTAGAGCATCCTATTGGGATGGGAAGGTGCCCACCAGGGTGCATAGAGCAGAAAACCCCAGCTCCACCTGTGGTCCTGGGTCCTCCCCACCCACCAAAGCATGTGGACCTTCTGTCACCACACTTATCTACATGCCAAGGCCAGAAACGTTGACCAAAGCCCTCCAGACCCCAGCAATCCCAAGTAAAATGGCTGAGCTCAGCATGGACGGTGCTTTAACTCACGCATTTCACAATTCCCATACAAGGCTGGTTACAGCCACACTGATGTGATGCTGAAGCTACTCTGAGCTTGCAAATGCCAGAGAACAGCCTGAGCCGTCCTCCTTTTTTTTCACTGCAGGCCATGGAAACAGCCTGGCAGAGCTGCCTCCACCCTGCTGCTAATGCAGGAGGCACCACTACCCTCTCCATCACCACCACCAGGGACCATCACCATTTATTACCCAGCTTTGCTTGCCTCCGGTACTGGAGCTAAAGAGGAACCCTTGCTGTGAAACCCCCATGGCTGCATCCAGCAGAGCTGTGTGTGCCATGGTTGTCCCATAGAAGACAACAACAATATCCTGAAGGATCCAGGACATCCATGCATGTCTTCGGTACCTGGGCAGGTGACATTTCACTTGCCATCATCTGAACATTGCAATTCTTTACATGTTTGCATGGGCTACTCCACATAACCACCTAGTATTTTAAGGTGGTGATAACCCTGGAGCAATGAAGAACTCCCCTTCAAGCCAGGACGAAGACAACATGGTGTGAACAGGCAAATGTAAAGCCCAAAAGTGAACGTACACACATGGGAACATGGGCACAACCAGGCATGTCCACAGCCAGAGCAAACAGAGACAAATGGAGACAAGTCCAGAGACAAGACAGATGCCTGCAAAGCAGCACAAGCAAACAGCACTGCTGAATACACATCCAGCAGTGTATGCTGAAGGGAGGACCTTCCTGGAAAGGTAGGGACAATCTACAGGAAGGTCTCTCCAACCCCACTGCTCAGCTTTGCCCCAGTCTTCCCCATAAACACATTTCAGTGACTTCCTTGAATCTGGTTTAAGATTTTTCTCACCCGTTTCCAGCTCCTTCAGGTGGCTCCTGCCTCACTGGGGTACACGGTTTGGTGTAAACAGAGCAGTCACTGCTTCCACGCATGAACATCACCAAAGTGGTCATCACACAAGCACATGGGACTTGGCTGAGCTTTAATGACTCTCATGAGCTTCTTCTGGACAAGCCTCACTCACTTCACATAGCCCTGCTATTTACAGGTTGGACACAAACCCAGTTCTTCAGCGATCGCTTGGCCTCAAGCAGGGCAAGAGGCCAGTGCGGCACAGGGCCATGACCAGCAGTGCTGGCACACTGACGTACAATACCTGCAAGAGACCATGTCTCTTCTCTGCCATTACATTTTTCATATCTTCAAGCAAACTCATGAGGAGTGGAAGCCAGAATGTTACACCCAAGCACCTGGCAACAGATACAGCAAAGTCTAACCACAGCCTAGCCACAGAGGAGCTTCGTTTCCTTCGTCTCCCCACCCTCTGACAAACAAAAAGCCATCATCATTTTCACTTCTGAAGCTCAAGCCAAACGTCATTTGTTCTTTTCAGAAGAGTGCTCGTTGAGGAGCTGCCACCTTTAAGGGGAAATCTCAAGGCTACAGAGCCCTTCCAAGCCATGTGTCCTCCCATCCCACAAGTAACTAAGGGATATAGCACAGAGAAGACTAACACATCAGTTCAAGTGATGCTGTGAGGAACAAGTTGTGAATGCCTCGTCCCTGGCAGTGTTCAAGGCCAGGTTTGATGGGGCCTTGAGCAAGCTGGTCTAGTGAGAGGTGTCCCTGCCTATGGCAGGGGATTGGAACTAGGTGATCTTAAGGTCTTTTCCAACTCAAACCATTCTGTGATTCTTAAAGGCTGCCTTACACAGCTGGGAAGCAAAACTCAGGAGATTCTCCAGCATCTGTGGCACACATGGTCTCATCTAGTAGCAGCTCATCTGCTGGGGTTCCAGAGCCAGCTTCCTGAATTTTCAGAAAGGCTGGATTTCTGGAGACTCCACACTCCAGCCCTTCATCAGCAGGGCCAAGTCCCACCAGTCTACCCACAAACCTGCAGGAACTGACCTCCACATTCCCAGTGCCAATCTGAGCTAGAGCACGTGGAGCTTCCACCACCTACCTACTGACACAGGTTTTCCAGAGATGGGCAATATTAATTTGCATGCCACATGCAGTGCCAAATCCAGATTTTGGATTCCGACACTTGTGCAGACCTTGAGGATGAAGCATCACTGGTGGAGAGCGCAGCTGAAGGGCACACACAAGTCAGACATGAGAACCACAGCGATGCAGCCCAACCCTCCCTTACATTCTGGTAAGGGCTCCGAATCACTGCAAACTCAGCTCTGTTCCTGAGCTCAGCCCACCTACCTCCTCCAAATATCCTCTTGACTCACGCAAAACACAGCCACAGCAGCCTATTTTTACCTCTGAGCACACACCAAGAGACTGCATGTACAAGCAAGTCAGAATGTGGCACATTCAAACTCCAGCTGATGAGACACAACGGCTTGGCCAAACCAGGACTTAGAAATACCGAACTGACGACACAAATACCTTTCCAAAATGTGAAAATGTCACCAGCCTCCACCAAAAAGGGGCAGTTACTAGAAACTCAGCACCCTCCCCCCACTGCTACCACCTTCCCCAGACATATTCCTGATCCTAAATGAGGAGATTTAAAAGATATGCAAGGTCCTGCACCTGGGTCAGGACAATCACTGGTATCAGCACAGGCTGATGGATGAAGGGATTGAGAGCAGTTGTACCAAGGACTTGGGATACTGGTGGATGAAAATATTGGACATCCACAATGTGCACTCACAACTCAGAAAGCCAGCCATATTCTGGGCTGCATCAAAAGAAACATGACCAGCAGGTCAAATGAGATGATACTCCCTGCTTGCATGAGACCCCACCTACAGTCTTATATCCAGCTCTGGGGCCCCCAACATAAGGAGGACATGGACCTATTGGAGTAAATCCAGAGGAGGCCACAAAGATGCTCCAAGGGCTGCAGCAGCTCTGCTACGGAGACAGGCTGAGAGACCTGGGCTTGTTCAGCCTGGAGAAGAGACCTGGGAAGACCTTAGAGCAGCTTCCAGTTCCTAAAGAGGGCCTACAAGAAAGCTGGTGAGGGATTTTTTACAAGAGCATGTAAGGATAGGACAAGAGGGAATGGGTTTAAACTGACACAGGGGAGATTTAGATCTGACATTATGAAAAGATTTTTCACTATGAGGGTGGCGAGCCCCTGGCACAGGTTGCCCAGAGAAGCTGTGGCTGCCCCATCCCTGGCAGTGTTCAAGGCCAGGTTGGACGGGGCTTTGAGCAATCTGCTCTAGTGGAAGGGGCCCCTGCCTGTGGCAGAGGGTTGGAACTAGATGATCTTTAAGGTCCCTCCCAACCCAAATCCTTCCACAATTCTAACAGAAGCCTTTGTCCGAACTAAAGGACACACTTAAGAATACTCGTTAGTGATTTGCTATTTCCCCCATGGAGGACAGTGCTGGTATCAGACCCTCCCAGAAGCCAGTGAGTCACATCCTCAGCAACTGCTGCTTGAGCAACAAACCACTAAATGGTGATGTTTGTGGGGGTTTTTAAGAAAACAAAAATCTTGCAGGGCAGGAAAGGGACTCTTGACAAAGACTTTCCACGCTCTGGAAAACAACTCAACCAAACCAGGCAGTGGAGGAACATCTGTGATCAGCCACATGCAGTTACGAACATGTTTCAGACCCAGGAACCTGAGGGTCAGCAGGAGACAAGACTTCCCTTTCCCTCCATGGAAAGTCACCTCTACAAGAGCACCCTTGGTCCAGCCCTCCTGGGACCCCCCCATGTGCTCCTGCCCACCACCACATGATGCTCCCCCTGTGCGTGTGTCCCTGTGTTGGCAATGGGGACCTGCAGAGCGGATTCACTCTTCCTTTACTTTAAAAGGGAATGGCCAGCATAAGTATTTTATGTAATTACTAAATTTTAAACGGCTTGCACAGAGTTAATCTTCATTATAATGCTCTCGGACAGCTGGTAACCCTGAGCAAGCACACTGCCACAGCCATATAAATATCCAGACACCCGCAGATGCCAACCTGAGGATTAAATTTGCCTCCTGCATTTCCCCCTGCACCCAGACAAAGCCTTGGCCAGTGAAGGGAAAGGATCAAAATAAAACCTCTGCCTTGTTATTCGAGGAGTTACGTGTGAAAGCCCTGCTGAAGTGAGAAATCACAGCCCCCCCAGCACAGAAACCAGTGCTGGGGGGTTGGCAAAACAACCCTGGGCTCAGCGTGTTTTTCTACAAGGACAACCCTCCTCTCCCTGCAGAGCTGCCCTGCTTCCGACACTCAGCCCTACACCTAACAGGCATGCACAAATCCCAATCCCTTCTTAAATTAATCCAAGGACCACCCAGGAATTCTGACCATGGCATAATTTTGCTTTTTATTTCTTTTTTTTGTTTGTTTTTGAAGCAGATTTGGGAGCAAATGTATCAGCTTCTCACGGCAGCTTCGCACAGCCCTGTGCACGCTGTGGATAGATGGCTCATGCAGATACATGCACTAAAAGTGATCAAGCACTGGTCTTCAGGCCTCCTAATGCAATAAGGCTGAAAAGCGAGATATGATAAATCTGCACATGACCAGGCTTCCTTCTCTCTAAGAGGAATAGCAGCCTCCCTTGTTTGCATTTTCTTAGGTTCCCTTTCACCATGAAGCTTGGTCAGCTCCTGCGCACATCCTCTGGAAACCACATAGCTTCCCAAAAGGTCAAGCAGTTTGGGGCAAAGCTGAGGAAAGTAGAGTAGTTTGAGGCAAGTGATGTTTTGAACTCACCAGATGTCAGCCCAAAGCTCCCAAGGCAGAGGTTTGCACTGCAGATGAGGAGTTGCTTCACCCCACCCCAAAGCAGAGCATCACACCTGTGTTGGAGCAAACAGCATGAAATGCAGAACTCCCGTGCAGCTGAACAAGCTGCAGTGAGGGAGCAGTCCTGCTTTAAGGCTCAGCAGTACCACAACATCCGTAGTCATCGTGGTGCCGGGTACATACCTGCCCCTTCCAATTTAATAAGCTCCCCTTTCTGCCTGGGTCTCACTTTGCAGAGGTGGACAGGCTAACATTAGAAGACCACCACCACCTTCTGCCTCTCTGTTTTGGCAGGTAGACAGACATTAATCCTTCATCTCATGCTTTGTCTGCTAGTGCAAACATTAGGGTTCACACACAAGCCCAGGGCTGCTCTTCTCCAGGTGTAACAGTAATTACCAAATTACATTAGCAGCAATGGGCACACCTGCCTGCATGAGATGCTGCTGGCCATCTCTGCCCTACTTGGGCACAAAACCTTGAGGCCACCACAGTTTGAGACTGGTGAAGCTTTTAACCCCATTGCTCATCCCTGTGCTCTGCAGATAGCCCCAGGGGTGTGTTTCCACAGCAGCTCCTCCATCCTCACCCTGACTCCCAGTGTGATGCTCCTGACATCAAGCTGCGACCTGTTCAGGAGCTGATCAAAGGGAAAACCACCTCTACAAAACAAAACCAGCTTTAAAAGCAAAAGAATCAAGCAGTAAGCCTCTTCCAACACTAACCATAAATGAGTATCTAATTCCACAAGGACAAGCCCACAGTGATCCAGACATCTTGATACATACTGCCAAAACACATGCATTGGTTATATTCACAGGGGGAAGCTTCGGACCTACAGCATCAGGTCCTCTGAGGTACAAGGAAGTAACACCCTCTTCAACAATGACTTTCTTGGGAGCAGAACAAGCTCAAGCCTAGCCCTAGTTCTACACCAACCAAGCTGAACACCAAGGACTATTCCCTATGAACTGCCAACCAAGAAGACCCTAGCTCCCAACGTGCTGGCAACTGGGCATCCCAACAACTGAGCAACCAAGAACCTCAAATCCTAACACTCGGCATCTTTGCAGCACCACCCCTCAACTCCCCACTGAGCCATTTTCAGTACATGGTCTTCTACTTGCAGTCAAGACTCAGCTCCATCTCAGCTGCAAACAGCTTTTGCAGAACAGTTTATTTCTCTGATTATTTAACCAGAGGCTTCCTCCCTTCACTTTCATCACCCACTGCAATAATGTGCAATTATAAGACTTGAAGAAAAATTAAAGGCAGGTGGCATCTCATGCCAGGCCAGTGCTGCCAAGATCTGTTCTTCAGTCTTTCAACTCCAGGAAAAAATATATCACCAAGCTCTCTTGCCTCTTGCCACATCACTTCAGGTAGCTCCTTCTATACAGGTTTTACCCAAACCCTGTAACATTTTACACATTTGCCTTTCATCCTCTGCTACTTAATGGGTGAAAATCAAAGGTAAAAATACCAGCAATTTCTGCAGAACGATTTCAAGCACATCTTCATGTTTGGCATAAACTGATGCCAAAGGTGGCATTTCCAAGATGTTCAAGAGACAGGCTTCAACTCTCAATTTTAATTTAAAAGTTTCTGCAAGATCAATTCCTTACCCTTGGAAAGAGCTGAAGAAAGGAAATGGATATTTGCTCAAATAAAGAGATTGTTTAGAACAGAGTGTTTCCAGTGTGTAGGCTATTCTTGATCTTCTGAAAGAAAGTAGTTGCACAAGGTTAAAACCACAGAGCACTATCAGCCCAGTACCATGTAATTCAGGCACCACATCGATAACTTCTTTGGAAACCATTGGCAAACTACTTTTCCCCTTTGGATTCCCATCTGCAGGTCTACAGTGCAAGAGCCAGCTGAAGCAGCAAAACAGGTCTAATTTCTCCAACCACAACTGCACTGCTGGTGTTGCTCTACCTTCCCTATCCTGTGTAGATGAGACCTTGGGGCTCTTGGGAGATCTCCTGTTGTGCAGACAGACATAAGGACACATGTGGAGGTAGGCTGGCTGCTAAGTCAGGCTGTTAGTCTTCGCAAGCTCTTCCCAGACCTCTGAACCATTTAATCCAGTGACAATTGTCGGCATTTGCTGTCCTGGCTGGACACGGGTCTAGTGTTAACACCAGCCGCCTAAACTACTGCTATTTTTAGGTTTGGGCTGTTATTTAAGGCATGTACTATGTCCAGAGAGAGCACAGAGCATAGACACCAGCTCACGGGTTGATGAGGACAAGTGAAACGCCCCATGACAACAACTGCTGTTCAGGATCGCACACTTATCTCAACTATTTAAGCAATTCAGTATAGCAAGTGCCTTCAGGGGCTGGGCAAGAGTTTGAGCCACTGCTTCCACTCCAAAATCCTTTTCTTTGGGGAAGCAGCCCAACCACAGTGAGATGTCTTTGTTCCAGCACCTAGCAGTACTAGTGCCACCTTGACCATGCTTCACCCAGAAGTGATGGGCTTGAAGCAAACAGTAATACAATCCTCCAAAGAGGCAATGCCTTGGAGGTCCACCTGGTGCCATGGGAGGCTTGAGGGGTGCCAGTGTGAGGGCAGCCACCCAAGCACATCTCATCCACGCATAGGCTGCAGCGCCTACGTCAGACCCCATCTTCCCTTTCAAAGGTTAAAGCTGTTTACTGAAAGGATTAGGAGGGAGGAGATTGTAAACTAGGAAGAAGCTGGGGGGAGACTGTGTGCAACAGCTACGCACACAGGATTTGCCCTGGCGATAAGCACGCCCCAGCCCCTTGTTGGCGTGGCCAGCCAACGTACAGTTGGGGAGGTCATATGGATGTGGGTGCACTGCCAGCACCAGACCCTGGGCCTTTGCCCCCAGATTTAAGCTGAATTGCTTGCCCTCCACACGCCTAGTGCAGCCACAAATCAGGCTGACACCTGAAGATGTGGGGAGCAGCTGCGGTCCTCACATTATGGAGGCTTTGCTCTGGCTGCCTACAATGGAGGGATCCGTGCTGGCAGCACGGGAGGGGAAAGATTTCCTCTCTGCAACAGCCTGGAGCTTATTCCTAGCTATATTCATCCTTGTCTTGAAACACTGCTTCAGGATGAAGCATGACTTGGGTACAAACACTGCTAGAGCAGCAGAAAGCTAAGCTATGATGCTGCAGCTCTGCAGTACATCTTAGCTGTACAGCCAGTTATTAAGTAAAAGGTCAATTCCTTCATGGCACTACATCTTCTCTCATTTCAAGTAAACAGTCTTAAGAGCCAGACGTTTCAATAAGAAAACTAAAGAGGGATTTATACACCATCACAGAACAATTGCCATATCTGACACAACAGAGCACCACTACCAAGCAAGAACTAATGAGCAAGGCCCCTTCAGCTAACCACAGAATGAACTAGATTGGAAAAGACCGTTAAGATCACCAAGTCCAACTGTTACTCCAGTACTGCCAAATGCAACAAAATTAGGGCAGCACCAGAGCTGCACTAAAAGCAAGACAAAGCATTAACTGGTTTGTGCTTGTCTGTCTGCCTTCATTGCACAAAGTTCAACTGAGGACATTCTGTGGCATGAGGAAGTCATGAAGCCACTCATGCCAACATGGAACCAGCGTAAATGCTGCTAGAATGACTGGGAGGTATGTGCAAAACTGCCCGTCCAGGAACCCAGAATATCAGAGCAATTTGCCTCCTGACCTGAGAGACTTGATCAGACCAAGTTTGGACCAGTTATCACCTAAGTGTGGTTTTGCTTTGTTACATCCACCTTATTTCCCAAGACAAGGGGAAAACTTAACAAATACCTTGTGAATTTGATGCACTAGCTGAATTCAGCTGTTAAAGGATGACAGGGAAGACTGGAACAACTCATCATGGGAAGCACAGGATGACCCATGGATTATGCTGTTCCCCAAAGGATTACATGGTCCAGGAGGTGAGGTTATACCTAATGGGCTATACCTAAACAGGTTATACAAACTCGGCTCCTGATCTGACATGCTTCAAAAATCAGGAAGGAGTCAGAAATTCAACCAACATGTAATTAGGTCTTGGGGGGAAAAAAATTACGCGAAGTTACTAACAAGCAGTTGCTTTTGGCCAGTGAACCATGGCCAAAGCCATGTAGTATTTCTGGTGGTGCCCACAAATAAGGATGTCCAATAACTCTTGAAACTCCACTGAAGATCACTCACCATAGCCTCAAGGACCATGCTTTGGGTACCATAGATTTTAGGGAAGATAAGAGTGCAGGTGTTATTGGAAAAACTTATCACAAATGGAAAAAGCTCAAAAAATCTCACCTCAAGAATTCAAAAGATTTAAAAGGAAATTGGCAAGTAGCACAAACACAGGAGAAGGCAGAAAACTAATTCCAACAAGACCTTACTGGGTCTATAAATGCATTAATGAAGGCAAACAAAGGGCACGTCTATTAATCAACAGGAAGGAGAGGAGAGTACATGACAGAATACGCCCTACTCAAAGCCTTCTTTGCTTTGCACTTACGCACTCAAGGATGACTTTCAAAGACTTATCTCGTAAATCTTCCAATCTTTTTTTCAATCCATTCTTTATTTGCCTCCCCCCTTGTTAAATGTGCTTTTCTAAAGGTTAACTGTGAACGGATGTTTAAGGTTGAGCAACCTCAGCTTGAAGTACAGATGCATCAGTGCTGTCTACACAGGATAAGGGGGGCGGAGGGGTGTCAAAACTGCCACCATAGCTTTGCAGAGGAAGAGCCATGCATCCTACTAGGGAGATCACAGCTGCTCAGTGCTCATGTACATGCCACCATTAATTTACTATTGATTTCCACAAATCTCAATATCATGACCACAACCAGGCATCTTGAAAGCCTCATCAAAAAGCTGACATCAAGTCATCCACCAGAGGAACAGAAAACATTAGAAAAGCAGAGCTTCCAGGAAGACTTCATGACACTCATGGAGCTGTGACACACCCTTTAAGGACAACCTTCCTGGCTCCAGCATGGGCAAAGGACTGGGAACACAAGCCAGCAGTCAGGATTTAGGGCTAAGAACCTGAAACTGAGGCGCTGCCAAGAGGCACAGGATGAGTCAGCCTTCCAGAAACAGATGGGGTGAGGGAAGAAGGAAGACACAAAAGACAACCAGACCGATGCCTGAGTCACCAAGAAAATAAGGAGTATGCAAAACAAGAAAAATGGAAAGAGGTATGGAGAGGAGGGAAAATAAGCCTTCATTCAACATCCTTCTGCCAAGGATGGTGGGAAGAAGGAAAGGAGCTGCAGGGAGTAGGTGACATCACCTCCACTAACCCTTCCTTCAGGAACAGGCACACACCGTGGGAACAGGAAAGTGGAGAAGTCAAGGATGAAGAAACATCCAAGGAACCAGTCAATGGGCTTTGTCCTAGCAACAAGACCCAGCAAGTCAGAAACGACGGGTCACTGGATGTGGAGACAGCCCCCCTAAAGCACCATGCAGGACACTGAAGAGGACGCTACCCCCCCTGCAGCCCCCAGGCACTACTGCTTACCATGCCCATTGCAGTAATAGATCCACTTCTCCCTGTTCTGCGTGGGGGTGGTGGACTTCTTCATAATAGCTTTTTCCACAATGGCACTGGGATCTTGCCTGGGCCCCTTCTTCAGAGTCCGTGAGCTCTTTCTTACACTGCACACAACAATAACCACCAGGACCAGCAGCAAGAAGAGGACAATCATCCATGGCAAGTGTTCATTGATGTCAAAGTGCTGGTGGACGTTCTGTGGACCTCGCCGGGGGGGTCTGTACGGAACACTGGACTTCTCACCCCCCACCATCTCTAGTGATGGCTGCTTCTCCAACCCTTGGCTGGTCTGCTTGTGCCGGTAGCTCTGTGCCTGACTGGTGGCACCAGAGCCGGCAAGGGTCCCACCAGCGCTATCCGTCTCATTGGCTGAGGTTTCGTTGTAGTAGCTGGCCGCCATGCCGCTGGACATGTGTGGCACTGGAGAGGGGACAAAATCGGGAACTGAAGAGTTCAGACCTGCAAAAAGAGAGGAGAGTTCAGTGTCACGGCACCGGAGATGCGATACGGCATCACATCACGGTCTAAGACCTGCCTGAGCATCTGCTTGGCCAGCAGACAGAAACCCAACGCCAGACAGCGAGAAAGGGAAGAGGTGAAATTGAGGTTTGACTCTGGGAACAGATGGGTACAGTTACAGAGACAGGTTCAAGGTAAAACTGACCCTTGTTGGTTAAGACTAGTGGCAGCTAATTAAAAAAAAGAGTTATTAAAGGCATGTTGTCAATCTGTGTTTGTCCCACATTCAGTATTTCTGAGAAAGCTGTTTTTTCTTTCTTAGGTTTATGAACATTAGATTTACTCCTGTTGTGGAATTTGGTTTTTTGGGCTAAAAATACAGGACAGTTTGGAGGCTTAGTATGTCTCTACTGGGTTTTGTTAAGGAAGCACAAGCTTCTTTATCAGCACTGCAAGTAGCTGTGGATGCATCAACTACAAAACAGGTTTCTGAAGCAACAGAAGAAACCAAACTTCCCCCTAACAGCTACTTTCCATCTTTATTGAATTTTCTTTTCAACCAACAGCTCTCAGGTCCCAGCCAGATGTATGACCAAAGCCTGGTGAGAAAAGGAAGGGCTGTTGTGGCAAAAACTAGAGCTTGCTTTGGAAACCGAAGATCACGTCTCATCCCAGCTGAGCCAGAGAGTGGGTGTTACCATCTGTAACCAGATTGTGCCTCTGAGTTCGTTACCCAAAACACTCTGACCAGGATACAAACAGGGAAAAAGCTTTAACTTTTACCTAATTGTCTACAGTTGACTTCAAAGTTCAGGGAACACCCTCGTGTCCTTTCCCAATGACACACCAATGTCCTATCAATCTTTAGATCTAACAAGGAAGAGGCACTGGAAGTCTACTACTGTCAACACTTCCCTATCATATTTACCAACTCAGGTGTTCAGGCCATCAAAAGTTGCACTTTTTTTTTAATTAGAATGCCCTATCCAAGACACTGTAAGGAAGCTGCTTCCCAGGGATTGCTGAGCACCGCCTCAAATGGGGTCCTACAGCACCACTGCAACTAGCTACAGCTAACGCTACTCAATAAAGACTGTGATGATGTACCATTTCCAAATAAGAGAATAGGGAATTCAATCTGGGTCTCCCCACCAGTGATAAGTAACGGAAACCTTAGGGATTGAAGAAAAAGTGTTATGGGACAGCCTAGGCTCCTAGACAGCTGATTTAGCAATGGTTCCCATTCAAGCCAACACACCGGCTCAGTACAGGGGGAAACGAAGCAAGGAAAGCATGGGCATGAAAGCAGTGAATTCATCAGAGAAGGAGTCTGGTAGGGCAAAGCTCCTCTCCTCTCTGGGTTTTCCTGCTGCATCGCACCTCAGGTTTGCCACAAATGCACAGAGACTTGAGCCAGCACAACACAGACAAGAAAATAGGCTGGACAACATGATGTCCTTTCAGACCAAACAGTTGGACACCCAGAAGTCCAATCATGATTACAGTCTCAGCGAAAACGTTATTAAATGCAGTTTAACACAAGTGAGTGCAATCTGATGCGCTCTGGAGCTGCCTTCTGGCCAAGAAACAAAAGCACCACCCACAATTTAAACTAGGTTGCCCTTTAACAGACTACACCCAACTATGACCAATGCAGAAATGCAATGCTGCGACCAGAAGCACATCCATGGTTCAGTGGTGGACATTACCTTTGGGAAGCTGGGCAGTAGGTGGAGCTTCATAGGGCTCTTCACCCACTTCGGTGCTTGACGAAGTCAAAGATGTGTTCGGGAGAGACGCTGGAGAGCCACAGACATTGTCACTCTCCTTTGTCCCTGGCTTGATGACCACCATGTTTTTCCCAAAGCAGTCAGTGTATGTTTTGCACTTCATCACACTAGAAGGCACATCAGAAAAGGTACCACGAGGGCACGGCTTGCACCTAACGTCTTCTGTCTCGGTTCCTTTCTTGCGGACGCCCCAGCCGACCGGGCACACCGTGTAAGGGACACAGGTATCGTTCGTCTGAAATGTACCAGACAGGCAAGTGCACTCGCGGTCAGTCAAGGCAGTACAATGAGTTTTCTCAATCATTGGCAGTTCACAAGGTTTTCTACAGGGGTGGCACCGCTCTATGCCGTTCTCATGCTTAGTAAAGGTCCCATCTGGACAAGGGCTGCACTCTCTTAAGGTACTCTTTGTACAATGTTTAGACACATAGGTTCCTGCAGGACATTTGTCGCAGATCAGCTCTTTGTTGGTGGCACGGTCGAGGTGGCGGTACTTGCCAGGGGAGAGGCTGATGGCATTTTGCTCAGAAGTCAGCTTCAACTGACCATCAGCGGTGCCAAGGAGCATGAGCAGCTGGAAGACAGACAGCAGGTATTAGTCAAAAACAGCATGAGATGGAGCCCTCTCTGCCAGGGATCCTGTGCAGGGTCACAAAGGATGTGCCAGGCCACTGGGACCGTGGAAGCATTACTACACCCAGGGAAGCAACCTCAGCAAGCTCAGAGTGAAAGAGAACTGGCAGATGCAGCACCACACTCTCCGGACACATCACCAGCTACGATTATAATCCCTTAAATTTGACACCACAGTTCTAGGCGACACTAAGCACCATTTACACTGCAACCCTGACAGGGTGGTAAATACCGCTAATTGTGTTTCAGCGGTACGTGCTACCTGCCACCCCAGGAGAATTCAGACCAGCTTTGCATTTCAAGGCTGAGGCTCTCCAGCACAAGCCAGGCACTTGCCAAGAACACAGAAAATACACGCAGGTGGCAGCTCTGACCTGTAAAACTTTCCTCCTCTGTATTTGTTAATCTGCACTTGTCCAAACAGTTACCTTTATAAATAACATGAACCATGACGAAATCCAGGCTAGCAGCCACTGCCAGACTATTTCTCAGCACCTCTGCCCTTCCATGATTTTTAAGACCCTGTGCAGGGTTTGGTGAGACCACAAGGGATGCTCCCCTTCAAGCCTCCAACCACATCTGAACCCACTTTAAACCGGATGCATTACCAACAGGAGAGAAACCTGATGCTATTTTTAAGCTCTTTGTGGAGCTCAGTTCCTCATTGCATCAGATACAGGTAACAGTTTTTAAACACTGGACTGCACCCAGCTGGGCTTGGCTAGATGATGGCTACAAATCTGTTTATCTCCACCTATCCACAATTCCAGAGCTTTATTCTCTTACTTCCTTTGCAGTGAGGCTGTTCCATCCCTAAGAGAAACTCTACCTACAAACTCAGACCTCTGCTTCCTGATGAAGACCTCTTGTCATGGATTTAACATCAGTTATGCCAGCAGAGACAAGACACCAAGAACAAAAGGCATATCAAAAGAAAGGCTGACACAACCCCATACAGCACGCAGCAACAGAAAACACATTTGCAAACAACCGCAGGCTGAGTTAGAAGAGGGAGAGAGAAATGAGCCAACGTTACCTTGTATTTCCAAAGGTGCTTTCTACACTGAAGGTAAAAAGACCATAGACCCTAACACTTCCCAACTGCACAGCCGAGCACATAAATCATTCGGCTGTGTTACACAAGCCCTCGCCTCTTGCTCTGCTACCTATTCTGGGCCACCAGCCAACAAAAATATATTCAGAAGGAAAAAAAAAAAAGGAAAAAAAAGGCGCCCAACGACATGACTCTGCAGAAGACACATCGCAGCAGAGCCGCAAGCCTCGCCGCATCATTTTTGGTGCAGTCTCTTGCTTCCTGGAAACACACCGCACATTTCTGTTTCACCTCCTCAATAATTTACAGCTCGGGATTTGTACAAAACACTTCGAGTTTTAGTGGTTTATTTGCTTTTCTCCCGAAGCAGCAGCAATTAGAGAGCAGGCAGAAGCAGGCAAGCCCGCAGGAGCTGACGGGGATCCTGCAGCGGCCAGGCTAATTACAGCACATCAAATTAAGAAGCGGGGCTGCCCTGGCAGGCACCAAAGGCTTACAGGAGGTATTTTATTTCTCCCCTCCCCTAAGACACGATTTAACTAAGCGCTTAGATGGCTCTAAGGAAACCTGCCCACTGCACCACCCCCCCACCACCC
>NW_009932364.1:0-3487 GCF_000696875.1 Nestor notabilis | reverse complement strand
AGGATGCAGCCTCTCGAGGTTGCGTGGAGGGTCACCTGTGTTACTCATCCTTGTCCCCGAGACAGCACCGAGCGGGACAGGGTGTCTGGAGAGGCAGGATAGGCAGCAGCTCTCCTGCCCTGCGCTGGGGATGACCTGCATGCTGCTATCTCAGATCCTGATTTCTCCCTCTGCATCAAGCCAGACCTCAGGAAACACACAGACAACCCCACTACAAGCATGTGCCACGAGTCCCCCCTGTTCTCCCTTTTCTTCCCATCTCCACCATCATTTCGTCACTCATCTGGGTAACTAAAGCCAGTGGGACTTGCACCACTGTACCAGTACAGTAGTGTACTGTACAAACCTGCACCGGGTTTGGTTTTTGTTTGGTTTCGGGTTGCTGGAGTTTTTTAACCCTATCTCAAGCAAAGCAGCACTGGTGCTTTCAAACATCTGCAGTTCTTCAGGTGCACATACACTTCCAAGCTTAAGGAGAACAGCCAGTCCCCCGCAGGGAAAGGCTAAGCAGCACTGAGTACCCACTATTTATTCAGATCGGCACTTCTAGTCCCTTAAAAAACACCCCAGCTGCTCAGGTTTTGTGGGCTGGCACCCCTCAGGTCTGCCAAAGAGAGGGCCAGGAGCAGGAGGACATCTTCAGCAAAAAGGGGTGCCTGCTGGTTTGGTCCCTCATCCTCAGGACTGCCCAGCACAGTGCAAAACTAAACCTTTCTGGCTGATACACCCAGTTTCAGCAGCGAAAGCAACAGAACAATTAATCAAGTTCTGCTCAGCCACTGCATTTCGGTTGATTACTCAAAGACCAAAAAAAGCGTATAGGGTAACAAGAAAAAAAAAACACAGAAAAAAGGAATGAGTGCAAGACAACACTAATGAGCAGAATTGGTTTCAAGCAGTTTCGGTGCTGTTCTCTGCGCCCAATGCATGAGCAGGTCTCAACACTGAAGCCAAAAAGATCAAGTGGGACAGGACTGCTATGATCCCAAAGAGCATCCCCAACTCAGCATCAACATCCTGCACCACACTGGCAAAGGCACTTCCCACCCATCTCCACCTATTCCAACACATGGAGGTTTTATGGTATGAGGAAAGCAGATCAGACTGGGTCAGGGAAATGGCTCAGACAAGGGCATCTTCATGCTCAAACGTTGCAAACAAACTGTCAAGCCAACAGCACCCCATAGCTGACATGGGCATGACCCATCTTACCATCACCCAGCCTGATGACCCCCTCTCAATGGTCACATCTACACCATGCCTCCATCACCCTCTTAAATAATTGCATCCTGCAGGAGAGAACCCAGTGGGCAATTCACACAGTAAATAGCTTTTAGGGGGCTACAAGCTTCCTGGGCACACACAGGGGGGGATGTGGCTGGGAATGTAACAGCTCATTTGGGACCTGAACCTGTGCAGTGGCTCAGTGAGTCAAAACACCAGCAGAAAGTTAGTGGATCAATAGGTATGTGTGTCCTGAAATGGGGTGACACCTTGAGACAGTCCTAAGTTTGGGCTGTGTACAGTGCCACCCTGCTGCCAGCCCTGCGGGGAAGCAGCGATAAACCTGAAAAATAAAAGAAAGAAAGAGAAAAAAACCCAAACAGCTAAACACAGGGCACTTGTCCTGGTAGAGAAGAGCAGGAGCAGAGAGCTGTAAGCACCGACAGTGCTAAACTTACGCTCTGGGAACTGTTTCCAAGCTAAACCAGCAGAATTTGGTAGAAATGGCAGCAGGCTCCATGGGAATGCCTTGGCACAGGTCGGGGATGGCTGCACAGGCTGCCACCCTTCCCAAAGGTCTCCTGCACACCCTACCAACCAGCACCAGGAAGTCGCTTGTGACATTAAAAGAAGAGACAAAAATTGAAAAACAAACCCAGAAAGACAAATAAACTGTTCTGGAAGTTGTATGGTAACTTTGCAGACAGAAGGAGCCCATCTCCTGCCTCACTCACTGTAAAAAGGATCAAGTTACTCCAAAAAAAGTTGCCTGCGAGGAGAGTATCGAAAACCAAGTTTCTACTTCTTGCAACGCAAACCAGCTATTTCAGCTGGTTTGGGGTTTGTGAAACCAAAAGTCCGGGGCTTACCCCACTCAGTAGTCCCTTTACTACGTCTTAAAAACCAGGCAGCCGAGCGTGCCAGAACAGCAGCACCAGCACATCTGGTCCCCATGAAGGAAAACCCAGCAGCTATTCCCTGCAGCCAGCACAGACCAGGGCTCACAAGCATCCCTGGCAGCCACAGCTGTGCTCCAAGCAGATGAAATCCCTAAGGCTCCTGAAAGCCCCAAGTCAAAGCAAGGTGACAAAGCACCCGTTTGAGGCAAAGGCATTGAGGGAGATGGTGAAAACTACCATGCAGCAGCCAGCAGGAGCCCGAAGCGCTCACCAAGCAAGGGAAACCATGACCAACACCAGCCTTATGCAATCTCTGCTGAGCCGCTATTGCTCAAATAACAAGCGGCCAAGTGGATTCAGGTTTGCTGCACCAGTACGAGACCCACCAACTACTGATCTGAACACTTCCATCAGGCTGGAAAGACATTAATTCCTTGTAAGGACAAAGGGAATTGCCCAACGTTTTGAAGATGAAGATGTTGGGTGAGGAAACCCTGGCTGGTGCCTATGGGAGCATCCTGCCAGCTCATGAGCAAACGGGAATTTTGTCTTACAGCTTGCTTGCTCATCCCATCAGCACACGCAGAGGTTTGAGTACACCCATGCACAAACAACATTCATGCTTGCCTGCTCACTCTCACATTCATTTTGCAAACTTGCTGTTGTATTTCCCTTTTTTTTTCCCCAGTCCCCTCCCCCTCCAGCCTACCCTCTGTACCAGCCATTCCCAACTGACCTCCAGGACCCCAGCTGGAGCTCTGTATCGCAGGCTCCCCATCAGCATCTCATCTTCCAGACATGCAGCAGCACTCGCCTCTCCCAGCGGGAAACCAGCACTTGGGAGCACCCAGCCAGCACCATTCACAGACCCCTGCTGCCCCACGACTGAACCCTTCGCCTCCAAAGCAAGGAGGCTGTTTCCTGGCTATTGCTCTCCCAGCTTTAGATTATTTTTTGTTTACACGGATTCCTGTCAAGCCAGCACCAGCTTGCTAAGATCCACCTTGAGTTCAAGAGCAAGTGCACT
This sequence comes from Nestor notabilis, assembly GCF_000696875.1. Taxonomy (NCBI): domain Eukaryota; kingdom Metazoa; phylum Chordata; class Aves; order Psittaciformes; family Psittacidae; genus Nestor; species Nestor notabilis. The sequence goes on along the minus strand of NW_009932364.1, from coordinate 337 downwards.
CCTTGGTTACACACCCCAGCCGCAGCAGCTGTGGCGTGTGCCTGACACACCGAATTACTGTCTCTTTGGGAAGGGACACAGCCATAAAGTGCTGCGTGGGAAGGGCCCTACCTGGGCAGGTAAACCTGGAGGTGAACCTGCCGGAAAACATTCCTGCGTTAAGTGAGGACAGATGCCTGCAGTTAGCGGCTGTGAGTTTTGCTGCCTGTCCAAAAGGTATGGAAAACCAGCTAGAAGGACACGGATGGATGGATCCCAGCCCAGTGCCAAGCACTGGGAGCAGGACAGGGGGATAAAGCACTGAGCTGCTCAGACCTCAAGGTGGGGCACAGCCCTG
>NW_009932363.1:0-33145 GCF_000696875.1 Nestor notabilis | reverse complement strand
GACTGACTGGTCTGTAGTTCCCTGCATCTTCTATATTCCCCTTCTTGAAAATGGGGTTGTATTTCCCTTTTTCCAGTTGTTGGGAACTGACTGCCATGATTTTTCAAATATGATGGACAGTGGCTTAGCCACTTCATTCACCAGCTCCTTCAGGACCCGCGGATGGATTTCATCAGGTTGCATGGACTTGTGCATGTTCAGGTTCTTAAGATGGTCTCAAACGTGATCCTCTCCTACAGTGGGACTGAAGTCTTCATTCTCACAGTCCCTGCATCTGCCTTGCAAGACATGGTTGGTGTGGTCAGAGCATTTGCCAGTGAAGACTGAGGCAAAGAAGTCATTGAGAACCTCAGCCTTCTCCAAATCCAGGGTAGCCAGTTCTCTCAATAGCTTCCAGAGGGCCCACGTTGTCCCTAGTCTGTCTTTCGTTTGCTATAGAAGCCTTTCCTGTTCTCTTTCACATCCCTTGTCAGATTTAATTCTAACTGGGCCTTAGCTTTCCTGACCCGGTCCCTAGCTTCCTGGACAACATCCCTGTATTCTTCTCAGGCCACCTGTCCTCTCTTCCACATTTTATAAGCTTCTTTTTTCCCTCTAAGTTTTCTCACCAACTCCTTATCCATCTATGGAGGTCTCCTGGCCGTCCTGTCACATTTCCTTCTAGTTGGGATGCAACACTCCTGCGTTGGTCTTCTCTTTCTTGCTTCTTTTCTGCTCTTTTCTCTGCCATTGATACCATGAGACTAATTTCAGCTTCGAGTCACAACAAACATAGTGACTCAACTTCTGTCATTTTGATGTATGGCTTTTCAGAGAGATTTAAGATTTTCTAAGGACGTTGAAGAGTTTAATGTTCAAATTCTATAAATTCAGCAGAAGCCTAGTGCAATTCACATTGTGGCGTTTCTGTGTGTAACTTGTGGACACTGGAAGAGTTAGTTTCAAGATGTTCCTCTTCTGTGATACACCATATAGTTCACTTCTACTTTAGACCACAATGCTTTCTGTTAATTTGAAATAGAGATATTCTTTTACAGCTTGTGATGTGCCTCATTTGGTGATACTATATCAACATATCGACATTACTGATAAGGATAGGTTTCCACTGAATGCCTAGAAATGGGCAATCAATATAAAGTATTAGACTCAGTTCTCGGCAGAAACCACCTGGTGATTCTAGGACCCACACCAATATAATGTGCTCTTATCTGAAATATGATTAGTTTGATGTCCCTACGAGTTGGAGGTTTGCGCTTAACAATGACTGGGAGAGGCAGCTAGAAGTGAAATGAAGCAAAGCATGGTCTGACCCTGAAGGGCACGATTAAGTACTTCGGTTTGCTTCCATGAACATCAGAATGGCAGGATGAAATATTTTAATTAACCTAGCTTTTGGCTTTGCAAGCTTGGTCCAAACTTTTTCTCTCTTTCAGAAGTAAGCTTGCTCTCTATCCTTACTCTTCTATCAGATGTCTCTCCCCTGGTCTTTCCCAGGCTAAAGTAACTTTAGCAAAGGTAGAAAAATCTACCTTGGCAGACAGCTTGCACTGCTAAAAATAGTCTCCCCTACACACTGAGCAGGTGGGGCAAAGACTGTTCAGAATGTGTACATATTGATCCTATCATTCACATGCCAGAAGTAATTGCTCCCTCTGAGGATGTTTATAGACCTGTACTAACTCTTGATTTCCTCAGAGCATGTCAGGATGAACAAAATCTTTCTTAGATCTATGCAGTTTATGGTGCGCAGAAGAGCCACAGGAGTATTTGTGGCAGGTCTAACAGAAGCTGGCCACCTGAGACAGATTATTCTGTTGTCCAATGCTACTACAAAGCTTCACAAGCAGCTGGAGGTGAGCAGGAACCCTGTGGATGTGCCTCTATAGGGGCTCAGAGGACCACTGACAGTGGTTTGCACTTCAGAGTTCATTTTAAGCACGTGTTTGCCCCCCGTGCTTTTTTCTTCAGGGAACTGTGATCCTAATCTCTTCCCTCAGTTATGCTCCAGGTTCAACCATGGTTTCCTGTGTAGTTTTGAAACAGTTGGGAATCTAGAAACAGATGTGGGTTTTTTCCAAATCTGTGGAGATTTTACAATTAACTGGCGTATTCTCATCATTGTCTGACTTCTGTGAAAGGCATAAAGTCTCCTGGTCTCTCTATTCCCACATTTGAATGAAACACAGGTTTCTGACATTTGTCACAGTGGCTGGCAAGATCAGTCCATGACCTGTTCCAATTCCCTAGTAGCATTACAGTATGCAAAGAGCCAGCCACTCTCATAAGTGCAATGTGAAGTGCTGTTTCCCAGCACTTTTATCTCTACAACTTCCTCCATTCCTTCTCTGGTGTCTCCATAATCTGCAGCCCCCCAAGCCTGCTACTGGGAGAAATGTGGAGCAATGGGGCTTCAAAGCCCAGCTGACTCTAGCTATGTCTGCAGGGCCATATAAAAGCTGAACAAAGACTGACTCCTGTTGCCATAGCCAAATGGGAGGTTTATAGTGCCCTTACAGAAAACTTGTTTGAAGACAGCCAGTCTAAAGAGTTCAACACAAGGTTAGGAAATGAGTTAATAGTTAAACAAAAAGCTTTAGAAAATATTAATTTGACTGCCTTCTCTCTGTATGCATGTTTGCATGGTCATGTACCTGTGACCAAAAGAATTCTGAATTGTTTTGGCATGAGTATAAGCAAGTTTTCCTATACTTGGTCTCCTTTGGCAAAACACCTAGTTCTCTTGGGAAATGCATGACTCTGCTCCCCTGCCCCCCAAATGCCTAAAGCTTCAGTAACAAAGCCTCTTGTGAACCAACTAAAAACACGTCCTGTGGCATGTTTGTTCTAACCCACCAATTCAGTCTTTCTCAGTTGGGAACATGGGGCTTTGTAGCTGACATGTTGAAGTGACAGGTGGCAATTAGACAACACTAGGACAACTGCCAAAAATGCTGCCTTCAACTGTGTGACCACTGAGGATTCACATTGTTTAATCAGTAATCGCAAAGCAGGAGCACCTCAAACATATAATATCTTCATAGACATCTCCTTCCTGCCAGAAGTGCTTACACGTCATGATCTAACTCCTGTCTAAACTGAGCTCCTGGGAGAGGTTTTGCTGCAGCTTATAAGGTAGCACTGAGAATGAACAATTTACTTACCAACTGCTCGTAATTGTTTTTGAAACACAAAACAGTAATTGTTGAATTCATAGCTTGTGTGGCTGCCTAGGAGCACTGACAAATGGGGAACCACAAGAGGTAAGGAGATGACAGGTGACATTTTGGTTCAGTTGCAGCCCGTGCACTTTCTGCCATCGCTTTTGACATGCTGTCTGTAGGAAAACCAAAGACACAGGAAGGCACAGAATAAAAATCAAGATGTAGCAAAAGAGCCATGTTTAGGTAACACAAGCAATTATCCTAGCCAGGTCTGTTGTGGAACTAATTAACTTGGAACAATTCTAGTCATTGAGTGTGAGAGAAGGGGGGGTTTTGCACTTTAGTCTATTGCTGAGGCTCCATGAGTGTAGAATAAAGGTATATGAAGTGGCCAAAGTATTAACTGAGAAACTAGATGGGAGAGATTTACAGGGGTTTTCACCTCTGCCATTTCTAGAGCTAAAGAGATCCTGGCACTTGTTCAAAAAGAAAGACTTGCTGTCCCCAAGCCCAGTAAACTTTGCCCCTACCAAAGAGGTCAGTGATAATTCCTCCAAGAAATGCAGCTGTGGTGTCATGAATTAGTATCAAAATACTTGTTAAGCATCTTGCAGTAAGGGAGGGGGAGTTTGCTAAAATTGTGTATGCATAATTATGTCAAATTAATTATTGCTGCACATTGAGGAAAAACAGAATGGCCAAATGATCTCATGCTTCTATATCTTACATTAAATTAGATTTCTCTGTTTTCCTGTTTAGGTAATTTTGGCATGCTAACAGTGTGCTAAGGATGAAGATGGGCCTACTGACAGAAGGCTTGTAGGGACAGACAGATGAAGAAAAGGACTGAAAATACAGAAAGGGGCCGCGGTATGTGGTAGTTCAGTTATACACGTCATCACTGAAGGTGCTCAGATATCCCCCAGTTTCAATCAGTGTCACTAGAAGCCAGAGATGCTGCTAATATGGCAAGGATGTTCACATGAAGTACATGGTCAGCAGACAAACTGGTGAATGAGTGTGTGTGTGTGTGTCAAGTACATTACTGCACTTTGAAGCCACTTAGTAAGAATTCAAAGCAGTGAGGCAGAGTATGTATGTTACGCAAAGGGCACAGTTCTGGGAAACCTGGTAGCCTAGCAGCCGCCCTCTTAGGTTGTAAAGGTAATTGCTTGGGCAGCCATCTGCCAAATGTTGTGCTGTGTTGCTGCTCCCTACATTGCCCAAACAAGGCAAATGTGCGTGGCAGTGCTGGGGAACCTTGGGCAGACACTGAAGGAGAGAAAAAAGTTTTGGCCTAGAAAACTGCTGAATTGGAGTGCAGAATGGATGCCCATGTAGGACAGCACATGCTGTCCTGAAGAGGAAACAGCATAGGGACTTGAACTGGTTTGCTCACAAACACCAACGAAGAAAGCATAAATACAGAAGGATTAGGAGACTTCATGGACCAAAATCCAACAAATCCAGGATAATTACTTCATAGGTAGTCAAGAGAAGAACCAGGCATGCAGATGGGTATCTCCCCAGAAGTCTCACAGCTCCAACAAGCTGACACGCAGAGGCATCCTGAGCAAGATGTGATGTCTGTATGTGTAACAGACTTGAAGGACTTTTCTCTCGTTAGTTTTTCCAGCTGCTTTTGGAGTCAAAGTAGTTTTCAAGGATTTATCATAGAATCATAGAACATTTTGGGTTGGAAGGGACCTTCAAAGGTCAACTAGTCCAACCTCCCTGCAATAAGCAGGGACATCTTCAACCAGATCTAGTTGCTCAGAGCCCCATCCAGCCTGGCCTTGAATGTCTCCAGGGATGGGGGCATCTACCACTTTTTTCCAGGGTGGTTGTGCTTAACCTGCTTTGCAGCACAAGTGGCAGAGCTAACTGAAATACCATGGTGTACTGTGCAGTCTTTGTGACTATTTCAGTCCATGTTAAAACTATTACCACATTTGAAAAGGTTGAACTTTAAGGATCAGAACGTCCTGAAACACTGCACATTTATTTATAACTTGTGCAAATTGGTAATACGAAAAATGTGTGACTGCAGGAAAGAGCTGAGGTAAGCAGAGGTATTTTCTGTCTGTTTCCCAAAGAAAGTCTTGTATATCTCTTTGTACATGATTAATTTTTGTTGCCTGAGCTTTTATAGAAGACCTATAGCTGTAGAACTGTGAGGTTACTATACATAGATATAATTCTATTTCAAAACCCTACATTTCCATGGGAAGTACCACACAGCTTATCTGAAGCTCCACTTACATATTTCTTGTGGCTTTGCTTACTCTCTGGTGAATAGAATTTTGAAACTTGAACAAAAGTAAATGTGTTTGAGCAGTTCAGGAGAACAATGAAATGGGAGTAAATAATGCATGGTATGTATGACTTCACAGAGCACAGAAACAGTCATTTTATTTTACAGTGCAAACAGGAGCTTGTTCTGCCTCAACTGTGCTGAGGACCAGAAGGCTAATTTGTGAATCAAATCTACATTTGTTACACTGATGAGTGCTATCTTCCCAGGCCAGTATCACGTGCTGCATTGTCATATTATTCACCTAGGGTAACTGCAAGTCCTTTACATGAGTCTCTTGACCGCAAGATGAGGTGTGATACTTTTGGTCACAAAGTAAGCCTGGTGGTTTTCTAATGTCTGGTCCCCTATGCCTTCACTGGTCAGAACAACTCTGCTTGTGTGTCTCAGGAATCTGCTCCCGCTCAACTCCAGACCAAGGCTCTTCCTACACAGAGTATGAAGACAACACAAATGCATCCTCCCACTAAGGAAAGAGGTTACTGGGTTATGAAATGTGCTTTTAATTCGTTTCAGCCCACAGTTTTCAAAACATGACAGCATTTCAGGCAGCTACAAGAAAGCAGGAATTTACTTACTAATTTACTTACATTCATCTTCTCCATGCCTGTTATCCTGGAGGAAAACCTTAGCACTGTGTTGATAGAACAACCCTGAGTGTCTCTCTGTATCTTAATAAAATTTGTCAATCAAATCACATTGTAGTAAAATCGAGATGTACAGTGGTAAATGGAGTACAGACAGTAAATCTGGGCAAATGCAGATTTGTGTAGCTAATCAGCTAAACTCCTATCTCTTTCTCCAATGATGAGATAGTTTCCCTTTGTTAAGGGATGTCCAAACACCAAATAACATTGATGCTTCTCTTGTGGGGGACAGGCTTTTTGCATGTCCCTTCTGGTTTGATAGAGAGTAGGAAAGAAGGGTATCCTTCTGGCTGGTTGTGACTTTTATTTTTAATCATCATGGATTTAAGAGTGAAATAAAAGCTGTGATATGCTATTAAGATATTTTAGATTGTATGCTTGCATTATAAATGTAAAAGGAGCTGCCTACGTAAGGAAGGGACACAGGTTCTATAACTGGAATTCTGATAAAGCTTATGCTGTCCCATACTCTATGGTTATTTGGTTCTGCAAGGGATATTTCTGGAATTCAATGCCTGCTTTAAATAGTAATTAATTTCATAAACCAGTCTTTTGGGTTTTGCTCATTTGTTTGTTGGGTTTTTTATGTTTGATGTTTGGGGTATTTTTATTATTTTGGGGGGTTTTTTTGTGCAGGTTCTCTTCAGAAAGCATAAAATGTTCAAATGCCCAAAACAGGAAACACTTAGATTGGGACAAGTAATCGGTCTGTGACTGGACTTTATAGGCACAGAGTGAAGATCCCCATATTCCTGCTAAAATGCAACTCAAACCTCACTCTGCAAGGCCTGGAGACATCTGATGTTTATGCTTAGGAAAGCTGTTTCAACTCCTTGGTGAAGGTTTTTATGTAAGGTTGTGCTTATAACTGTCACACTTTTTCTCTTGAAGTAGAAGGCTGGAGGAACTTTCCGTAGTTTTGAAAATGGCTCAAGGTTACCTGAAACCTGCAGTTCCAATGAAGATGCAGCATTACAAGTATATGATGATAATTGGTAAATTTCTTTATAATCACACTTGATCAATTTTGCTGTTCATACCAAACAGTACAACTAAATCTAGTAGCTGATGCTGTTGAGACAACTTGCTTTGCCCATGGATGAAGTAGTTTTGTGATCTACACCCAAAAACCTTTCAAAATGTGTTTACTGTCTAGCTTTGGAGGATCGTGGCTTGAAGATACACATGGTTTATAATAAACTAAGGGTAATTTAAAGAGAATGCAAAAGCAGATGCAGTCACCTTCTTCCATGAAATTAGAAATAAATGTTTTACTTACTCTTAAAATATATCAGGTAGAATTCAACATGATAATAAACCCCATAATTAATATTGGTTGGCTTAAGAGAGTTATCATTCCTTAAAATGGCAAGATTTTATCAGGAAAAATAGTTTTTTGTTTTATAATAATGTACATGTTCTGAAAGTCAGACTGCATTACATATGTGCCAAATAGGCTGAATCCACCCTGGCAATATCACAATCAGGAGAGTTCACTAAATTAAGTTTGAGAGTTCACTGAATTAAGCTTGTAAATACTGCTAGATTCTATATTTAAATTAGGAGAAGTTACTATAGAAATACAAAACAAACTTTTTGGAATTAAAGCCACTTGTGAAACAAGTTTTTACATCTAAAAGAGCAAGCTAAAAGTCATTGTGATAAATAGAATATGTAGTCCTTGCAAAATCCAAATGGTCCTTATTATCTCTACATCATTAACATCTACATAATTTTCAGTCTCATAGGCTATTTCCTAAGAAATGTGGTCTCTCATTTTCTGATCAGTGAAGTTGACTGCATTCAGCGAAATATGATCATGCTCACACTTGGAATAAATTCTGCTCAGGTAATGTATAAAATGTACTAGGCTGCTACTGTACTCGTTCACTAGAGAACGCTCATGGCAAAGCCAGAGTCTAATTCACCACTCTAATCTTCTCTCAGCAGCTTGTAGCTTTTAGTAGTTAGAAGAAAAGCCACAATTAACTTGCTAGCTTTAACTTTTGAGTATTTTGGGGATCAGATGTTGCCTCTAAAGTAATTCATGTGAGAGATGATTCTAACAGGGATGACACCATTGTTATCCCATCTTTTGATGCAGTGCTCCAGCATCACTCTGCCCCTTGACAGTCCCACAGAATGATTCAGCCATCTGCATGTAGACACTAATCCATTTAGGGGTGATGGTTGCAGCTAGGCAGGAGGTGGGTGGGAGAAGGGATTCAGTGTCACTTCTATTTGAAAACTGATGGCAGGATCTTTATTTGCCCCAAAGTCCAATCACAAGTCAGAGCTTAATTATAGAAATAAAGTATTGCACATGGACAAATGTAGTAATGTCCTACATAACCAGGAGAACTTTGTAAGCTTGACTGGATAGCATGTGATTGACATGACCTCAGAAAGTCTGCTTAATGCATGTAGGCAGTAAATTGCTGACACTGGAGGCAGCCTAAATGGTGAACCAATCTGCTGGATTTGGTAAGTCTTGCAAGCTAAACTTGTCCACATGCTCTTTTCTCAGATTTCTTACAGACACTCCAGTTAAGCTACTGGGAGGTAGAAAAGACTTGAACCTGCATTTTGTTTCATTTAGCTCTCAGTCCTTTTGGATAACTGCAATCTGTCCCTAATCTCTTTTATGTGTTGTGCTGACCAATAAGGCTAGAATCAGGTTCAATCTAGCTATTAGTTGCTGCAAAGGCAGAGCTGAAGTAATCTTGCTGATGTATATGCATCTCTGTCCCATTGAGCAGAATGTCAGGCTCACAAAAGTTGGTGCAGCAGTTTCTGGGAGCTCCAATTCAATTGGAAGGGCTCTGGACAGCGTTGGAGGAGATGAATCGGGGCCACAGTGTCAAATAGGGATGCAACTGTGGTGGCAAAACCATTTTTGGGTGTCCTTGGGATGGTGCAAATTGCAGGCTTTTCGAAACACAAACAGCTCCCGGTGTTATTGTATCCTAAATGTCACTATATCAAAAATGAGTATTTCACAGCCCTACAAATATTGTTTCAGAAGGACAGAGTCAGCTTGTGAATCACAAAACTTTATTTGCAAGCTGATCACGGTTTTCATGTAAATGGCATTCTCTTAGCATTTGTCAGTTTGGTTAAAACAGAAAATTGTCTTGCCAAGCTTTCTCAGCATGTCATCTCCCCACTTACCTCACTTGTCTGCCTTCTGCTCCCCTTTATCACAGCGCCTGATTCACTGTGCAAACTGGATGGAAAACAACAGAGCCTCAGCCATAAGCTTTCTTGGCTGAAGTGACATTTCTTGTGAATGACCATAACGCAAGTGGCATTTATGTGACAGCATTTTGAAAAGGCAACGAAACATGTAGTGCTGTCAAACAACCTTTTTTCCTGCATTAAAGAAAGATGGACAGCCACCATTCACTGTTTGACTGTCAAAATACTTCTATTTAGAGTCACAACATCTGTTGCCTTTATATTGCTTGATTTTGCAATCATCTACTTAGTCCTATCTGATTGTTCGTTGGAAGCTGATGTTGAAAGGGGTGTACTTTTATTGCATCATCCCCCTCCTTCACCCTGAGATTCAGACATGATTTTCCTATTTTCTAATAGGAAGAGGGAATAAAGTATGTTGGTCTGAGCTGGGTTCAAGATTGAACCCAGTTCCAGATGTATAGGGTCACTTGCACTCATAGACCACAGTAAAGAACAGACTGAGATGGCTCCTCTGGCTCACACCACAGACCAAGCAAATACGCTCTGCCTGTGCTTGTCCTTTCAGAGGGATAGCTACATTAACCAATAAACCAGGGGAAATCCTGAATTCTTGCATGAAGGTGTGCATTTTAGCAGTGTCCTGCATTTTCTGCATGTGTGACTTGGACTCCTCAACGCTTGTGCCCAACTTCTTGCCAATTGTCAATGGAAAGGAAATCCAGATACTTAATCAGGCTGAAGCAAAAAAAAAAAAAAAAAAAAAAGGATGCCATGCTCCAGACATATGTTGATCTAAAGGCTTGGGATCCAGGACCAGTCTGCCTTTTTCCCCCCATATGACTGGTCATCCATACAGGGGAAGAAATGGTATTCTAGTCTCTAGCTAAGCTCTGGATTCACCTTTATAGACTTATTTTTTTCTCTTTCAGACTTTATTCTTTCTCCAGAGATTTAGCAAAGTTTCATAGCAAACATGTCACTATTAGAGCTGGAGTAATTAGAGGGCTTGAGGCTACTGCTGTAAATAGGATTTTATTCAAGTCATTTTTCCCCATTACACTGGCAGGAGTAACCCCTGCAGAAGGTTTTATCAATCATGTCCCATGACAGTCTCTAATTCTAAGCTTCCTTAACCACTGCTGTATATCATTTCTTGTCATGTAACTAATTAGGACGTGACATGAGAAAGACAGAGGCCTATAACTTGAACATGGGCTTAGTGGAAAAGAGGGTTTGTCCAACTATGGCCTTAGCTTCTTGATTACTTTATATAAACTAGAGGCAGTATTGCCCTAACTATATTTCTATGCAAGGATGTGTGGTGGGATCTCCCTCTGTGAAAACAAAGACTCACAAGCTCAGCCTCTCCAATGCTCTTCCTAAATTTTATTGCTGCGTCAATGCATCTGCCCAGACTGACATGTGGAGAAGGTGGTTTTTTTTGGATATGTCAAGTCTTCACTCTTTTCGACTAGGGTATGTAGAAGACATCAAAATGTTACACCTCCTACTGCTAACATGCTAGTTACAACTCTTAATCCAGTTCTTTAAACAGATCTGACTGATCAGGTTATTCCATTTTATTAAGCTTAAGGGATGGGCATATGATCAAACAGACTTAATTAGTTCCTGGCAGCCTGAACCTACTGCAACTGTGAGGAAAAAATGCCTTAGCATTTCACTGCCACAGCAAAGCATCTGTGAATACCTGTAATGTTGCTTTAAGAAACTGATGTTGAGATGCTTTTTTGCAAAAAAATCCAATGGGAGGAGGAATTCCTGAAGAAAAATTAAAAGGCTGAATAATGATTAAAACATAAAAGAATACAAGGTCATATCTCTAAACACTCACTTTTTTTTTTCAATAAATACAATTCTCTGAGGCCACCAATCCATGCACGTGCTGGGGAGGAGGATTTCATAGATATGGCAGCTGATGAAAATGAGTGCTGATACAGTCACTGAGGGTCTTATTGTCACCCTGAAAAGCATTCTTAATCCTACCAGGTGATTTGACATCAGTGTTGCCTGTATAATCTTGTGTACTAAGTATCTACATGTGTATTTTCTAGCCGTCACTGTCATAAAAGTAATGCCCCTCACAGCAGTATAGTTCCCATCTCTACCCTTAGTGTCTGACGGTGAAATGAGTCAGAGAGACCTACAGATTTCTAAATAAGGACATTTTGCAGCTTTTACTTCAATTTTAGCTGTCCTAAGTACTGTCCTAAGCTGGCATTGCTTCTAACAGGAAGTATACCAACATAGTCATATTCTCATTCAGGCAATGGCAGCATAGGTCTATGTTGCTTTAAACAAGTACCACAGCCATTTGACAGTAATCCACAGTAGTTAGGAAGTCCAGTCATGGAAGAGGAATAAGTCTACCAAGACTGGGAAATACAAGAACAGAACAAAAAACCTAAACCTTTCCTCAGAATGTTTGCACACTACATGCAGAAACCCAGACGACATATTAGGTAAATGAGAGCTGCACTGCAGAGGTACTGGAGGTATTCCCTTCAGCGTATCATCAGGCTTGATGTTGTCAAGGTCTTTGCTATTTTCACAGAGAAAGAGACTGCGAAGGAGGGACTGAAGGACAATCTTGATGTAAGACTGCAAAGGTTTACAGAGGACTCTGGAAAATGCAGGTGATGCCACAGACTGAAAAGAGTTGCAAGAAGTCATTTTGGTAGTGAACAGAGCTGAAATGGAAAGGCAAAGATATTAAGATCCTTGAAGGAGATGACAAGTGGTCTGTGCCTGATAAAATAAAAAAGAAAAAAAGACAGCAAAAAGCTTCCAAGATGAGAGTATTATGATCAAAATTAATGACTCAGAACAGCACTTTGTGGTAGCAGTCTGGATATGCAAAGAGAAGGATTTGCCAAAGCAGATGAAAACAATTTTGTACTAATAAAGATGTAGGATAGTGAATGCCTGCATGAGAGTCATACTGTGTAAAGGAAGTTTTGCAAAAGGAATCAAAAATATCGAGCTATGGCCAGAATATGAAAAACTAGACAATAGAAACACTACGGCTGAATCACAAGCTGGCAAAATAGTAGGGGGTGGCCACGATGAGGCAGAAAAACATTGTCATCGAGGAAAGAGGTGTAGATGCACAGCTTGGTTTTAACTCTGATAAACTTCGACTAATGGCTGGAGCTTCCACATACAAGTCTCACTCTTCAAACCACATGCTAGCTACATGTGACATAAGAAAATTCAGATTTTGGTAAAATATATGCATATTCTTTTTACTGTGTTTGTGCCTGGGATATTATCAGGGTGTGGATATAGTCTATTAGACCTTATTCACAAAGAAGCAGACTGTGACATCTAATTACCTTCATGTGTGATGAAGGGTAGATTTGTACTTCCCTTTGCAGAAGTACTGCAAAGAGGCCAACTAGAGAAATGAAAGAAAAATAGGGTAATTGCCTTAGTTGGCATTCATACTAGCACTATTGCAGTAGTAGGGAGGGAAGGAGGTAGAAGAAAGGTAGTAGAGGAAGAAGTACTTCAGCAGAGGATAGTGACTTCAGAGGGTTGGATTTTAACTCAGATCATACTCTTACAGTTACAATTGACTCAAATCTACACTGATCTGTGGCTAACAGAGACCATACAGATACAGCTACAGTGCCCTGCTTGTTCCTGGAAGGAGACTGTAGTACACTAAGAATCTCTTGTTAAATGGTAGTGATGCATCTAAAAAGACTGTGAGGCTACCAGAACAGTCTCTGTCACCAAAAAGGCCTTAGGACATGTAGCTCTTCAGCCTTGAAACTTTCCTGTCTCATCTGAGCACGTAAGCATCAGGTGGAGAGAGAAAATTCACATTTATAGATTGCATATGTAGATGGGAACCAAAACTGCTATGTTCAGATGAATCCAAATTTATAAGATTATCTCTTTTGCTAACACCCCAAAGAAGTTAAAATAGTTATTTTCTTTCCATTATACCTTTCTTTCGATAGAACAGCATTTTCAAAAGATTGCATTGAATGTCCAAAATCTTTTCTGAGGGATGATGCTGAATTCAATGGCCAGGTTTTTCCTTACTGTCTAGCTCTCGGGTGCTTCCATAAAGAAGTAAGCAAAAGGGGAAAAAAAAACCCCACTCAAATTATTTACTAAACAGCGATGGGAATCAAGCACTCTAATTTAAATTTAATCAGATTGTAGACTGTAGTTTAGGGAAATAACTTACCTCAGTTTTATTTTGTTGATAGACTTGGCAAGTAAAACCTGTAATTTAGCGAATGTTAAACAAATTTATTTAAAATATCAATCATACTGAGTCTGAACTTATACACACAAACCCATCATTAACACAATTACAGTTGTGAAAACTGTAACTGTATCATTTAACATTAACTTCCTAACAATCAAGAGATGGAAATGTAAAAATTAGCTTCCAAGTTGTCACTCACAGAACTACCTTTGATTCAAAGTAATTTATGGATACATTAAATCATACTTCAGTATTGATTATGAAATTAATATACCCTTATCGAGACAACCTTCTGAACATTTTTTCCTACAGTGTATATAAACTGCTTCCGGTCTAAGCCATCTTTGGATACACATATGATCAGTTCTAGGGTACTTTTGCTGGTGTAATTTAAACAAATTGAAGATCTATTTAATGCCATGCCATCTACAAGCTGCAGAAAGTCATTATACAATAGCCACTTCTTCTTAGTTTCCTCTACGCTCTATCCTCTGTAGCACAGTATCTGTCTTTCTCTGGGGGATACAGATACTTCTGTCCACCCTTGCAGTGTTTGCTCCCTCTGTATGGTCTCTGAAGGGAGCAGATGTTGCAGATAGGATCTGGCCCCTTCTGCATAGCTGTGGAGAGTTCCCAGAGCAGCAGAACCCTCTGCAAAGTGAAGCCAAATTTGGAGATCCTGAAATACAGATGCATCCTCTTCAGCCGTACCCTGCCTCTTCAGTCCCACAGGGATTTTCTTCCAGTGGGCACACAGCTGGGCTAAAGGCTGAATGAAACCTGATATGTCAATCTGCAAATGCTTGCTCTGAAAACCCCAGCTTATATAGGTACTAAGATGTGGACTTCCTGTTAAATCAATGTTACTTGGCAGCAGTACCTCTGCTGAGTCTCTGCAATTTGACATGGGATTCTTACTGAATGAGTCTTCGTCACTTCAGTGATGCTCTCTGTTTTTACGTCATTTCAGAGCAATAGTAACTTGTGGAATTGTGCCAAAATGTGATATTTTTCTTCTAATACACTTCACTGAATTAGACATTCCACTGAAAAAGTTACAGCTTCCTTTTTATTTGCAGCAACTCCTGTTTGTTTTTGTAAAGAAAGCAGACTCTGGGAATGTGAATACATCATGCAAGCAAAACCAATATATATTGTAACTGAGAGAAATAAAAAAATACATACTTGGCTTTCCACATAGTTGTCTCTATTGCTATACTTCCTTAGTTTATATCTTGTGGGGTGGAATCAGCTTCCCACTGCTTTCGTAGTCTTTCTGCTGCGAAACTAGTGACAAATTAACCTTTTGTACCTTGTGGGAATAGGAAGCTAAGAAATGCTGCTTTTGAGAATGACCCAAGGTATGAGTATCTGCTCTTTAGCCTGTTCAAAGGATGAAACACCAGAGGTAATCCCCCAGAGCTAAAGAAGCATAAGAGCTACTTTTCTTCAGGTCTTAGCAAAGCAAAAGGATAAAAATAAATACTCCCTTGTAGATAAGGTGTGTATGCTATCTGGGACTTGGTCACAAACAACACTGAAGCCTGGGAAGTAATTACCTCTCCTTACAATGCTATAAATCTGGAGTGTCACAAGGGAACTTTTGCGTGATACACCTGAAGATTTGATGAAGCAAAAAGAAAGGTGAGAATGAGTGACATGTCACAGAAACTCTGCTTTCCAAACAGAAATATCTCCAACAAAACAAAGGTTGTGAGCCTGTGGTATTGTTCACAATTATGATAACCAGGTGAGGGATACAAACCCGGCACTTTGTTTTCCTTGGCAAGCTGATTTCGCTAGCATTACCTCTTTGACATTCATTGACATCATTAGGGGCCAGGAAGTCAGTGAGGGCAGATGGCATCTCATCTAGCCAGAGGTGTCAAAATTAAATGGCTAAGTTTGGACCAGTCACAGCAGGCTTCTT
The DNA here is from genome assembly GCF_000696875.1 of Nestor notabilis. Taxonomy (NCBI): domain Eukaryota; kingdom Metazoa; phylum Chordata; class Aves; order Psittaciformes; family Psittacidae; genus Nestor; species Nestor notabilis. The sequence continues at coordinate 17,649 of NW_009932363.1, read as the reverse complement.
TTACAGTTATTAGAGAAAATGGGCACCTCCAGAGATGGTTTGCTTGATCTGTCTTGGACAACTATTTTAAGATAAGATGAGTCATTTCTGGAGGCACTTTATCCCTTGAAACAACTTTAAAGGTATTGCAGGTGTCCAGCTTAGATCTTTAGCTGCCAAAGCTGGGGTGGAATAATCTTTTCAGTAACTCACTTTACATCATTGAGGATTCAGCCCACTTAAATCAAATATCCTACCATGAAACAGGGCTATTAAATCAGGATAAGGAAGACATGTTGTAATCAGGAGCAGTTCCCTCGTAATCCAAGATGTTGGGAACATCAGCAAACAGGTACCCTTACTTTAAGTGTGTAAAGGAGTGAAAGCTGCAATCCTCCCAGTAATACCGAATAGGCTTTACAATTTCTCCCTTTTCCCCAGAGTAATTTGAATCCCAAATGAAATTAAATTGCTATGTTTCTAACACCATAAAGCAGTTACTACATCCTAGGTCTTTATTTGTTTTTACTTTATGTCTTATGCTATCCCAAACCAGAGTAAACCCATTCTCTTCACTTTAGCATTACTGTGACGTTTTCTTCCCAAAGTAACCAAGTGTAAGCACTGACTTCAGAGAAAGCTGAATGAGTCTCCAGACTCTTCCTGCACTGAATTGAGCTTGATGCTGTCACCCTACCATAAGGAATCTAGTGACATTTGGGAAAGAAATCTTTATAGGAGAGAGATATCACAACACTTTCCTATATTATGCATCCTGGAAGAGATTCATGGCACTCTGGAGTGGCAGACAGATAACTTTGAAGATTTCAGTAGCCCCTGGACGCATCTTTTTTTTTTAGGAACCATGCTCCACACCTGTACTCTCTCACATCTGTCTCTTCTGTTTACACATGCTAAGTAGATTTCAAATGCCATTTCTCTGTTTCTGAGAAAAACATGTGAGGCAGCCAGGAGAAACCCAGCAGAGAAAAGCATGTGGAAAGAAGTCAAAGCACAACACTGGGGAGCAAAAACTTATTTCAAGGAATTCTAAGGTTTTCACTGTTCATAAAGAGGTGCTGCATTTCAGGGCATGAGCACAACATGTTTTTCTACCTGTCATAGTACACAACAGGCAACATTGGTGGTCACAAGGCATAGCTTATATTTGTGCTGGTGCTGATATTGATCCTGAATGTGTAGCTCACTGATTAGCAGTTAAATACATGCCATAAATGACACTACTTCAATACCAATTCAGTTTACACCGAGATGAAGGTTTTTGTTTGGGGTTTTTTTTTTCTTCCCCATCACCAGGAGGCTCTGTCATGTTCTCTTCACCTTTATATTCACTGTGTTGAGGATAGCTTATGAAACAAATACGTACTTACCTGAGATGGAGGCTCAGTACTGTGTTCAGCCTTTCTTGGTACTTTCTTCACGCATCTTCAAGATATGCTCTCTTTATGCAGTCTATTATGCCTTCCTATTGGCGCATTTTTCATTCCTTCTCTACCTTCATGAAGCTTCTTGGAGCAGGAGTTTGGCCTTGTGGAACAGTCCCCACTTCTTTTCAGACTCTTTTCTTGTATTCATCAGATACAGCAGCTTCAGAGAGCAGAGTGAGGCAACGCTGAACACAGACTCCTTCAGTTAGCTGGTGGTGTATATTGTCCAGGAGTTGAAGGTCTAAAGGACTTAGGAAATCCCTTCAGATTTGGTGACAAAGAGGGAGACTGCCCAACTCAGTTTCTGTGACCTTGTAATTCTTAAGCTCAGGGGCACAGGACTGGTGAAACTGACAAGAGGATATAGCTAACAGCCTCCTATTTCTTGATGGTTATGTCCATAATCTAAGCTGAATGGCCAAGATTTTCTGAAGGTAGATTTTGAATCCAGAGATGCCCTTAGGACATATTTGTTAGGGCTTTTTTTATGATGGGGGCACAAGCTATAAGATTACCTTCCTGAAAATAAACCTTTTAAGAGGTTTCTAATCAGACACAAACATACTAATTAGGCACATGGCACAAATGATCATTTAAAAAATATTTGAAAGTGCATATAGCAACTTGAGGGTAAGACAAAGGTTCTAAATACCCCCAGGTGGTATTTTCTATGTCTCTTAAATACTTGTTATCTATGAATGCAATAGAAAAGGACTTTGTTGACAAGTAGCAATTTCTACTGGTTTTTTTAACAGAATTTTTCTGTCTTTCAAAGAGTATATTTCCTTTTTGTATCTCATTCACCAGCATATCCTCAGCAGGTGTAAATCAATAGAGTTTGAATTACATTTCTGGAGCTGTGCTGACTTCTGTCTCCTGGGGATATGCTCTACAGCTTCTAAAATTTTAAATGCATAGAATACAGGGAGTTCTGGATTATTAAATTAATGGGAAATACAGATTCACTTTCAAAGCAATACAAATCCAAAATGAGAAGCAGAAACCAGAATTTCACAAGCTCGTGACTTTCTAATATAATTCATAACTCAAAGTTTTCTTCAGAATCTGTTAAAAGTTTTTTTCTTCCTCTCGCTAGGAAATAGAACCATTTTGCAAACTGAACTTGAGGGGAGATGGATAACTCCATCTTTTCATAAGAAGAAAATATTGCTCATAACTTGAGGAAGGTTCTCGAAAGACAATGTTTAGAAGACATATTTCAGAAGAAGCTTTCTTTGTTTTACAGAGGGTTTTGTTGTTTTTTTTTATCAAAATATGATTTGCTGAGCTGTAAGAAGAGAGTAAAGAACATAAACAAAATGCAGGAATTCTGAATTTTTTCTTTACCTTTTTTTTCCCCCTTCATTGCCCAGTAACAACAACAGAACTACATAAATCAAGATTCTACACATTAAATGGAAAAAAAAAAATAACTCTCTGGCAAGTTCCAGAATTGTTTTCATCTGGCAGAAAAATGGAACTGGGGAACTGGATTCAAAAAGAGAAGGCCATTGGGAAGGGACTGAAGCAATGACTATCCAATAGACTGAGTAGTGAAATACTTTGTGTATTGATGCTCGCTAATATTCTGCAAGTCACTTGAAAGAATGTTGATAGCCATGCACAGAAAAAGAAACAATTCCAGTGTGCAATCTTTGCCAAATCACAAAGATCAGTTTTGTATTTTAAGCCACAATATAGGGTTCCTACATGATGTTTTCAGGAATAATCTGATAGTTTTTCTGTGTGGCGTTAAGATGCTTGACTTTTTAAAGATTCTTTCAAACTATTTTTTTTAGTGGAATTGTTTTCCTCAACTAAAATGCAGACAAGCATTTCTGCAGTCCATAGTAACACTCCAATCTTTTTTCTTTCTCCCAAATGACTATTTAAATCTTGGTAAGATTATTTAAGTTTGCAAAAACCAGAAGCACTTCTTATTTAGTGCTTCCATAGCACACATAGTTCATCTTGAAGGAGGACAGCAGTTATTAAGTTCCAAAAAATTCTTGTGGAAAAAAAAAGAAATCCTTAAGGAAACGAAAAGTAAGCACATAAATTCATAATCTGTTTCCCCATGAGAGCATAATTTCAAAGCTGTTCTGCCAAGTGCTCTTACTGGAATGAAGTTAAAGTTTTTGCTGCATATGTTCTCAACAATCTGAAGAAAAGTGACTGAAATGAGGGTTAAACTGGTCAGATTTGCATTAATAGACGTGAGACAGTATCAATTACCACACAAAATGTCCTCTGGTTCTCACACTATCACTAAGTTTACAGCTTGGTACCAATCTGGGGCTGGTATCACAGCTCTTCAAGGGCAACTAAAATTCAGCAACTGTCAAAGGAATAAAATTATTTGCTTGAGTGTAACTGATGACTGTTTATGCCATTAACATAAATGGTATGAAAAATTTTGTATTTTCAGAATTTATTAGTGTTTCAAGTCAATAAGGAGGTGAGGCTGGCACAATAAATCTTTGTGTTCTGACTGCCCATTCAAACCATTATCCTATATTTGTGCTAAATGAAAAAAAAAAAAAAACCCAAACCAAACCAAACCCTCTCTTCAAATTGTCATTTCCTCATCCATATTTCGGTCCAAATTTCTTTAAAAGAGCAGGATCTAGCTACACAGAGGTATAGTAGAAGGCACTGTGAGGTGTCACATAAAATATTATTCTGACTAATCTAATTTTGCATTTGCAGTCTGGTTTAGCTGTAAACCTCTTTGAACCCTAGCTATGGGGTAGATACACAGGCATGGTCCATGAAATCAGGCTTCTGAACTGTTCTGTCTGTTGAACTTTTTGCTGTGCCTTTGACATCTACATTGTTGTTTCTCTGGATGTGATAAAAGGAAGAAAAATACATATTCTAGGATCTCAGGAAGAAGCATAAAGCAGTAGCCTGACGGCCATTCAATGACAAAAACTACTTGTAAATAGTTATGCAAGCTAGTTTCCTGCTTCAAACCATGTAATCATCAAGGGAACACTTTTGTAAGTGGGCTTAGATAAAAAAGTTCTAGCTGCCTCCTGGTTTAAGTGGGCATAATCATTCCTTTGCTACCAAGACCATGCAAAGTCCCAAGAGCAGAAACCTATGATAAGGGCAGCTAAATCCACAACTTGCTTTTAGACTTGGGCAACCTGGAGAAAAAGAAAGCCCCTGGCACCTGGTTCAGATGGCAATGGGCTATCTGCTTCATCTCAACTGTGGCCATGACAGGACTCCTGTTGCCCTTAGAGTCATATATGTATATACATTGCACAGAAAGGTAACAAGATAAGTGTTACCTAATACTACAGGGAGGTCTTTTTGGAAACATAACTTTGAAAAGCTGAACAGTTTTTTTTTTCTGATCTCAAGAGCTGGGACAGAGCTAATGAGGGCATCAGAAATGTCTTCACAATGCCCATTGTTTAGAGGAAACAATAAAAATTAAAGAAATGGATGGTTTTAAAACCAGCAAAACATACGAAGTAAGATTTCTGTTCCGTAATGCCTGGCAGCCAGGGTCCCTCCCACACCCAGCCAGGAGCAGGGCAATGGGGGCCAATGGGGCAGCCCCAGCCCTGGGCTTAGGACACCTCCTTGGGAACAGGCTGATAATGGGACATGGACCCATGGGTGGGCCTAGCTTAGTGGGGCAAATGGCTGGGCAGGGCAGGGCTGTGGGGAGCTGGAGACCAGCCCTGCTCCAGCACCTTGGAGGCAGGGGCTGATAGCCCTGGGAGACTGACATGGGGCACTGAGCAGGGTCCCTCAGAGGCAATGAAGTCTGTGGGAGCACTCAGGCCTGGTGCTCTGGGCCTGACAGTGGCCCAGAAAATGCAAAGATAAAAGTAACCAAAGTAGATGCTAGCTGTGGTCTCCTTCTTTGTTTTTTTAACCCTGGTCAGAACGCCTACTTGACAAGAATGGAAACATAAGCAGAGGTTTAAAATTAAATGTATGATACATTTTTTTCAAAGAAATTGCATTGTACTCTACTGTACAGCTTTTGTACAAAATTTTACTCTACTTTTTTTTTTTTTTCCCCCCCCAAAAAGTAGTTCTTGAAAAGAAGATTCAACCTGTGCTAAGACAAGTTTCCTATCAATGATTTTTTGGTTTGAGTTTATATGAAGTTAACACGTGGCTTATTTTCATTACCATTTGATGGTTACCTTTTAGCATTCATGCAAAAGGACAACTGAAACTTAACAAAAACAGTGCCCAAACAACTACTGTTATTCTAAGGAATACTAGAAATAAGGCTTAACGTTGTTGACACCTGAAAATGAGCCCAGAAGACAAGGCAGATCCAGCAAGCATTACTGGTCAAGGATGAGTAACATTCTCTGATTAAGTATATGGCAAATAACATCAACTAGCTAAAATGAATATTGTATTTAACATAAGAGTATTGCATGCCTGGACTGTAGATGACAACTGTCCTTTAAAATAACTCTGAAAATCCATGTGATTTCCTTCTGTTACAGTGGTTCTAAAAACTGGGAAGAAATATTAGCTAGTGTATCTTGAATTTAGATGTTTCAATAGTGTGAAGAACTGAAACAGCCAGCCATATCTTACAACATAGGGAACATATATCTAGACACTGATGTGCCTAAAAGGGGCCCCGTCGGTTAACCTGAGTTGTTGCCAGAGCACAGCAAGGGCCAGCTGTCCCAACAAGGGCAGGGCACCCAGGGTGGCCATGGGGCTGGCAAGCCCAGGGACACTGAAAGGGGTAAACCTTGAGCCATGTGTCTGCTCATCATGGCAGGGGTGCCAAGGCAGGGCTGAGGTCTGGCCAGAAAGTCGAGTCAGTATGTCAAGATCAATGAGGTGCATGTCCAGGTGCAGCCAGCCATAAGTAGAGCAACAGTGCAGGCAATGACAAGGAGAGACAGCATGAACTCAAATGCAGCTCCAAGGGAAGGTGGGCCTCTGGCAAAACTTCTCCCAGGTCTTTCTGCCCCAGCTCTTTCCCAGAAGTGTAATCCCAGGTTACTCAACCAAACCATAGCAGAGCTGGCCTGCTCAAGACTGGAGCTTTGACGTACTTTTTGGCAGTTTTTGATTGAAATCTCTTCAGATGTAAATACCACTGGAGGAAAAAAAAGGGACATTTCATTCTTAATGGAAACATCTAGCATTATAAGCATTTTGGGTCCAAATGTCATTTTGACGTAGTTATTCTTCTATATTGTAATTCAGCACTCAACAGGGTAGGGATCAACAGCTGCCCTCGTTTGCTGTTTGACAACACAGAACACATCCCTTAGGGGCGTATGCTTAAAGTAAATGATGTTGCTAAGAAATCCATTGAAGTATGTTGTTAATTGACAATGAATAGCCTCCTCGTTACTTGGAACATTTCTTACCAGCCCTGTTTCATGTGGTGTGCAAATGAGACAGCGCTTACTGGTAGCTGCTGATGTCAATGACTTTGGTTATTTAAGAAACACGCAGCAGGGAATGAGAAAGGCCACAATTATCAGGTAAGGAAATTGCCTTTGCTTTGATGTTGGTAATGTTATTTGGCTGACATCATAGAATTCTGCATGACTGAAGGGAAGTAAGTGAGAAAACAGAACAGATGGGTTTCTCAGCCCTGTGAATGAGACCACGTAAAGCATTTGTATTTGCACACGTATTTTCCCTATGCCTGCAAAACTTCTGCTTTTCACGAGCTGCCTCCTACACTTGTATTTGTTGTAAGAGCTAATCATATATATTAAAATATATAGATTTAATATTTTCACAAAGGAAGCTACCTAAGTTTATTCGCCTGGCCTTTCATCTACTGGATATTCACCAAACCCTGGTTTGGTTCCTGTCCTGGGTTCAGCTACAGCAGTCATTTTTTCTCCTTCTTAGTAGCTGGTGCAGGGCTGTGTTTTTGACTTTCAGCCTGGGAACAACGCTGATAACACCGATGTTTTTAGTTGTTGCTCAGTAATGTTTACTCTGACCAAGGACTTTCTCAGTCTCATGCTTTGCCAGGGAGGAGGGGAAGCCAGGAGGAAGCAGAGGCAGGACACCTGACCCAAACCGGACAAAGGAGCACGTCATGCCCAGTATAGAAGCTGGGGGGAGTTACCCGGAAGGCTCAGATCGCTGCTCGGGTCGGGCTGGGTATCGGTCGGCGGGTGGTGAGCGGTTGTGTCCTCTCCCCTTGTTATTCCTCTTATCATTATTATTGGTAGCAGTAGTGGTTTGTATTATACCTTAGTTACTGGAGAGCTGTTATCTCAACTCGTGGGAGTTACATTCCTCCGATTCTCCTCCCCATCCCTCCGGGAGCGGGGGGAGGAAGAAAAAGGGGGGGGAGTGAGTGAGCGGCTGCGTGGTTCCAAGTTGCCGGCTGGGCTTAAACCACGACAGTTCCCAAAATCTTTTTAGGTTGGAAATAGTTACAGTTCATACAGAATTCATTCAACCAATTGTGTGGCTAATCACTGTTCATGGTTTTGCTTTCAAAACACCTACAACAGCTACACAAATTAGAAACAGAGAATAGAACAGGATTTAAATGAACTTGACATAAATCATATATACACCTGTACCAATGTTTTCTCACACAGAGTGTTCTGACAGCTTTAAAAATACCATGTGCCTATCTCAGGATGGGTCAACTAATGATTTGTAAATAAAATGAGCCATGTTTTAAGAAATTATCAGCAACTCATTACATGAATTGTTTCTTCAAATCTGATTTTATCTGTAAGAAAATGCAGTGAAAAAGTCTAATAATATAGAACAAAACATATCCTTTCAGACAGCAAATACTATATTGAGGATCACAGGAGAACAGAACTGTGAAGTAAAGTAAGAAAATTTATTGCTGAAATAAAAAAGAAAGTACATTGATGCAAGTTATTACAATCGTTTTGGAAAGGAACTTCATTTTTTTGTCATTTCTTTAAGTTTAAAAAAATTATAAGAATTATTAATCTAATCTTAATAAAAGACTTTTAATCATTCTTCTCTCAGAAATCATTGAAATTTTTGAGATTTGTTTCATTTAGGTTTTGGAAGGGTTTGAGTATTTGGGAAGGATTGATCAAGAATATATATGTGTAGGGTCAAGCCTTCTAAAGCAAACCGGAAAACTTAAATTATAATATAGTGGACACATTTTATATTGTCCTTTCAGTTCTCTGCCATATTGCAAAGAAAAAGAGTACAAATATAATAAATTAAGTATATCAAAATAAAAAATAATTGGTCAAGAATTGCCTTAGAAGAGCCTTTATAGCTGTCCCCGATGATAAATTTATTGGATGAGTGTGTCCGACAAACCAACACTACCTGTCTATCCAAAGTAGAGGTTTCTGCACTCAATAACTTCTATGAACACAGTAAAGGCAAGAACAGTCACTTCTATCTTCGCACTCAGTCACTTCTGTTAACACGAATTTCAGGGTAAGCTCTGGGAAACAGATGGGACTGCTATTGAGTTTGTGCACTGTGCCCTGCTTCGCATTTCAGATGTGTAGGGACTTTTTTATGTGTGCAGAGAAGTAAAATGATCCTAATTACTAATGTTTTTTACCACGTGAATGACATTTTGCAGCTCTAGAACACATCAAAAATTTGTGCCCAGTCGCTGTAGCTTTTGTTTCTGCTTCAGATAGAGCAGAATTCACATAATTTTTCAAACTCGGCACCTGGCAATCTCAAAATACAGACTGCACATAGAAGACAACTGTCCTATTGCCATGTAACTTCATGAAGTTCCTTACACTAGGTTGCATTAACTCCAGAAAACTGCTAAAATCTACTTATGAGTATTAATTGTGATTTACTTCTTTGACAAAGTAGTTTATTGATCAAACTCAGTCCTGAAGCTAACATTTGGTTTAGAGTAAGAACCTGAGGTAACCTCACCACAATGAGAAATTTGTTTCACCATAAGCACATAAGGAAAAGCTTTGTAACTGAAAGATGTTCCATCTTTTCCCATGGCCTCTCCCCTTGAAATAGGTCTTACAACATGTCTATCAGTCCAAGTAAGTCGTTGTCATGTTTAATCAAAGATTAGAAGAAAAATTAATTTCATCATCCATATCACCTCAAAGATATCTCTGGGTCAACAGTGTAGGAAATGAAAGTTACTTACTAGATGATGAAGGAATCCTGCCAAGAACAGTACATGACTGCTCCCATGAGATCTCTAAATACCACTGATACTTTCTTCAGCAAAATTAATCCCCATTCATTAATGCAAAACACTGAGCAAAATCTGCATGTTTTATCCTGACAGCAGAATGAGTTCTGGCCGCACAGCCTTCACTGCTTGCCAGGCTTGGAAATTTGGGGGTTAGGATATTCAGGTTCTTATAAAGGTTTTTGCATTCCTTCCAGTTACTGCCTTCTGGTTCCAGATCATGAAAGAAAGCCTTACTTTCTAGGAGCTGTGGAAGTATGGACAATTACACACTCCTATCTCCAGTCTGGAGAGAGGGCTGCAATAGTTGCATGTTTGAAAAGAAGCTGTGAAGAAGGCTTTTTTCATCAGGAAACAAAACTGTCCAGTCAAAGTGGCTGGCTAGCAAGATGCAACATGAAAGGTTCAGACTGCCAGCCCAGGTTTGTGGATTTCCTTCACTCCGAGGGCTGTTACTGACAATGAATTTTTGCTGTTTTTTTCTAAATAGAAATTTAAAGGGCACCTGATGCCTGTTAAAATTAACTCAGGTGCTTCAAGTGGAACTTCATCTAAGATGAGATAGTAAGATGATGTTGTACTAAAGATATTTCTTTGCAATAAAAACTTTAGTATTTTTCTGGGCCTGGAAATATTAACTTGCCTATAAGAAGTCAATGGGGAGACCTTAGCTGCCTGAGTTCATGCTAAACATTCACGTGTAGCTGTGAGAAGCTGATAAAAAGATCCAGTGAGTGCCATTGCAGTGTAATAAAGAAAATAATAAAATTACACTTGTTTAACAACTGTTTCAAGTAAGTTTTCTTTGCTATTTTTATTCATAGGAAAGCAAAACATAAAATAGTATAAAGGAGGCAGTATAAAACAAGAATCCATTGAATGCTTGTGTTTCCAGTCTGATTTTTGACCTGTGTCAGTTTGGCAACTTCTGTTAACATTAACAGAAACATTTGATGGTAGCATTTTCAGGGCCTCTAAACAACCTAAGCTTGTAAGTCTGTTTAAAACTTTCAACAGTCTGAGGCAGGACCAAGGCAGTGCAATGTGTGTTGTACACCAAGGTTGGTGGGCTGATACTAAGAAGCAGACTATTCACTTTGTATCCCTAAATTTCTTTTTTTCCCCCTTTTTTCTTTTGTTAGTACCAGAGGTTTCATGCCACTTACAGTTTTTCTCCCATTGTTTTCTCCACAGCTGCTATGAAAATTCCTATGGGGCTGAAGCCTTACTACATGCAAGCTAGCAAGCCATCCACCACCATTTCGACTTAAATTTTCAGTTCTAATGTCCTTTTTCTCACTGTATGACACATTGCAAGCTCTTCCTTTCCATCTGTAGCTCAGCAGAGCCAATGAAAGTAAAACATGTACCTTACATGGCTGTGGCACTACATCAGTCAAGTACACACAGATTCCTTACAGGCCTGTAACTTGAATGAACCACAGAATCAATTTGGTTGGAAAAGACCTTTAAGATGATCAAGTCCAACCTTTACCCCAGGACTGCCAAGTCCCCTATTAAACCATGTCACTAAAAGCCTCATCTACATGGTTTTTGAACAGTTTCAGGGACAGTGATTCCACCATTTCCCTAGTGTAATACTGTTCTTAAATCAGCTAATCCACTCATACTTTGGGGCAGGAGACCATACTTAAAAATGCAGTGACCTGCTTCTTCCATGGCTAGGATTTAACTGTTGACAGTATGTAGTTATGTTCTGCTCCATTCAAAAAGTTTACATGTGTAAGGGAAAGATGAATTTAAACCTGCTCCTTTTAACCATTTTCTTTTTAATTTCATAAGTACTTACTTTCAGAGTATCTTTTAACCATGAATAGCAAATCAGTACAATCCTTGCTTGTCCTGTCCTGCAGCCTGCCACCATTTGGCTTACATCGTCTGTAGAACTGTTCCACAAATATCATCCAATAAATAAACTTCTACTCTACTTCAAATACCACTACCCTGCTCATACACCTCATCTTCCAGGTTGTAAGCTCTTTCTAGCAGTAATTCTCATATTCTAACAGTAGTGGCTAGCACCAAAACTGCACCTGGCTTTACTGATGCTCACTCAGCAGAGATTTCCCGGTCTCAGAAAATGCATTCTGGGAGGTAATGGTGTTAAAATAAGTACATAGATAAAAAGGATACATTAACAATCTTTTTACAGCCTCCAGATATGTTTTTTGGTTTGTTTTTTTTTTTTTGTTTGTTTGTTTGTTTGCTTGTTTTTTGGTTTTTTTGTTTGTTTGGTTTTGGTTTTGGTTTTTTCCCAACATATTGTTTGTAATGGATATTTCTGAATTTCAAAAATAACTTCAATAGCTGCTTCTAGGCAAAATTTGTCAGAGAAATGAAACAATTGTTGGATGAGCATTTTAACCTCGTTCTTTTCTTTCTCTTATCTTAATCATGAGAAGTTGAGAAAAATAGGCCTGACATTGAGTGCAAAAGCTAACAACTTTTGAATATGGTAATGGTGTAACATAGGAGTCAGGCCTCACTGTTAGTTATAGCAAAGCAAAGCAATGAATTTTTCATTAGTCCAAATGTTAAATAATTTACCAGGAGGAAGTGAACTAAGAGGACAACCTCAACTCAGTTGAAACTCTTCAGCCTCCCCAGCACAAATCTTCTTTTCTCCTAAACTCTCACCTCAGGATAGACCCATATCCCCAGACAGCCTGGTGTATAGGATGGACTCTCCACTTCTGCTGCAGCCCTTCAGATTTGCACAAAATGTGTAACTCTTCAGGAGCACTGAGGTTGAAATCCAGGTGGTCTGTCCCCCCAGCTCTGCCCGAAGCAGCCAGGTGAAGGGCTGCCATGGTGCAAGTAAGACTGTCCTGGGTGTACTCAAGTGCTTTGAACAGAGTGGAAAGACTGCAAGCAGAGGGTGAGAGGAAGATGCTGTGGACATCAGATGCTGTGCATGACAGTGTTGAGCCTGCTCTCAGTCATTAAGGGGGATCTGAGACACCCAGAGGGGATCTGCAGGCCTCTGAGAACATTGGGAAAGCAACCTCAAATCAAACAGCAAAACCCAGATTAAATTGTTCAGCTAATGCAGCACCAACCTGACATTAGAATGGTAATATGTTTTGTCAAAAACCACATGCTAAGAAAAAGATAAAAGCTTTCACTGTAAATGGGTGGGGAAGTATCTTGCCTCCATTTAAGTCAGTGCTGAAATACCTGTCAGACCACTGGGGCCTTCATGGGAATAAGGAAAATTAGCACAGACTTCAATTTTACGAGACTTGCAGTAGACACTCAGGCCCCTTTTGCAAGCATTTGTTGGACAGCTGCTGTGATAATTGAGGCAGTGCTGTGATTCCTTTCATGTGTATCATACTCTTTCTCCTACTCCAGACACAGCTATTCTACCTTACAGACTTACAAAGGGTTATTGATTTTAAGACTTTACTAGGGCCCACAAGAGGTTAATACGATTAACTTAATTCAAAAGAATGCTACCATAAACACTTATTAAAACTGCTGCTTTTTGTGCATGCATTTGTCAACCGGAAATTGGCAAGAATACAAAAGATGATCATGGAAATTAATTTCCTTGAAGGAATCATTAAATCTTCCTCCTCCTTTTTCTCCCCTCATCTTATCCTCCCTCTTACTTCATGGGCTCCAGTACTGGAAGCTTTTAATTGTCTAGATTGTCAGGTTTTGACATCTTAATCTCCCCTGATGAGCCTGGTATCTTAGAAGCATAGCATCTGAATACTAAACACTGCACCTCTTGGATAGCTATTGTGCATAAATCAGCTGTAGCTGGGCCCCAGTTTGCATCAGTGCTCCAGTTTACACGTCCTAGCCCCTCTCTTGTTCTCCATGGTGTAGATAGGTAGCTCCACCATCTTCCCCAAATTCATTCTCTTCCTTCTGATTTGAAGGTCAGGATTTCATCATCTCCAAACTTTACCTGTAATAGAAAACCCAGGCAGCCACAAAAACAAATATTGCTGCAAATTGTGCACTGGTATCAGTGTATTTCTGGTCAGATCAGTTTGCACCACTGATACCAACAGAGTTTGCTGGTTTTAACTAGAACATAAGCTGGTGTGCTGTGCTTGTGCAGACTATCTACTGCCCAGATCTGGCAGTCACCTCTTCCCACTGCAAATACCTAGAGACAAACCCATAAATTATGACTCTGAATAATACCAATCAAACCTAGATAACATAGGCCCCATTTTGTTATAATGAAATGTAGACTGGTTGAAATGAACCTTGGAATCCCCAGCACTGGGGAGGCTGGGAGCACTATAGCTGTTTGCATGGAAAGAGGTGGGCAGTCTGGGTCTTGCAACTACTTTCATGAGAATGCTTATGGGCAAAAATGAAGAAACATCCTCAGAACAGAGAAGTAAGCAACTGCTTATATTCGGTTGACTAAATACAGGGTCAGTTACTAATTACCCTGCTTGTTTGACAGGTACTGTGTATGCAGGGACTGCTGCACTGCTGTGAAAGTTTGGAGATTTTTGTCAGGGATGCACTTGGAAAAGAGGACCATTGTGTGAGGCCATTGCACTGGCTGCCTTCCAACAAGTCTCTTCAAACAGCTTTTTCATAGTCTTGGAGGTTAGATCTGCCAGAATAGCGCCAGACTGGACACAAAGCTTTCCCCCCGAAAACTACAGAATTGTAGAGGACTGAGTTGCTTCTCTGCTATAATTTTCCTGTATTTCCACAGCTTTATTTTCTTTTTTTTTCACTAGTGATAGCATAACTATTTCCCAAAGAAGGCTGTTACCTGTTAATGCAGCTGTGAGGTGCTGGATTAGCTGCTGGCTGTGTGCTCATGTCCATGATAGAGATACCAGGAGGGCAAGGCGAGTCCTGCTGACATTACATTTTTCTTTCAAAATAAATTACAGCCACAAAAGAAATGAAGAAAGGAAAGAATATAAAAAATTACAATGTTAAAGCAGTGTTTGTTAACAGTGCCTTACTGACAATGAGAGAGATTCTGCTTGTAATTGTTTCGCCCAGAAGGAAGCTGCAGCTGTACTCTGCACCTGGTTCTTCCTCATCCCAGATACACATGCATCCTCCAAACCAGGTTCTTCTGAAATAGCACAAAGCTGCTGTCAGCTGCCTTCAGTTGCTTACGTTGATCATTTTGATGATAAGTTCACAGTTTGTGCATCCATGAAGACTCTGTGGTAACAGTCCAAGCTTGGTGGAAAGAGTCATTCCAGGTGACACCTAGTGTGTCTGAGGAGAAATGGAGTCCTTGGGAGTCTGTGCAATGCTAGGTTGTATTAGCTGCTCCCTGGCAAACTAACAGAGAAGAACAGGGCAAAAAGGTGGATTGGACCTACCTTCCTCCAGTCATTCATAAATATGTTTGCTTGTACTTCCAGACAGCCCAGTGTCTCCCTCTGTGGACAGTATCTACAGCAAAGCTGATGAGTTTGCAAGTTTAATATGTATTTGTTTGAGGTTTGGGTTTGTTGTTTTTAACAAGGACTTCATTTACTGTGGAGCCAAGAGCGTAATTTTGAAACAGTTTGCAAAGACACTGCAGGGATGGCAGTATAGACTGAAATGTTTATTTGTAGACCTTTCTGATGCCACAGGGAAAAACATCTCAGTTCACATGGTTTGAATTAGACCAGAATTGAAACAGTTTATTGATTTATTAATGACAAATCATTGACTCACAGTCCTTGAACCATATATGCAGAATCAATATTGATAATGTAACAGATAAACCACAAAACTAGACTGTTAGAAAATGTTAATAAGCACCTACAAAGCTCTAAATGCCCTTCTATAGCTGATCCCAGGAAGTTCTGATCTCTCACACACACATGTGAGAGATATGGCTGCTCTGGCTACGCATCACCCCTGCTGCTCCCAACACTCCATGACAGTGAGGAAGGCCCAAGGGGTCCACAGGCACACCCTGTGGGTGCCTCCACACTGCACTCACACTGACACTGCCTCTGGGTGCTGTTTGCATCCCTGTCCCTTATCCATGGGGAGACTGTCTGGGTAGGTGCTGTGCAGCCCCAGGGCCACCAAGGTTTTCACCAATGCTCTGTTCCCACCCCAAGCACTCTCTCCTCTGATACAAGTATTTTATGCTTCTTTTATACTCATTTTCAAGCCAACTTCTTTATTTCAAAAGTGTCTGTGCAATTCTCTGGTGATTTAATACAGCAGCAAGTAATTTTCTTCTTTAGCATGATGCCCTCTGTACACTTAGGGTGTCAGACACACACACACATGCGTGCGTATATGCTTCATTTACTGTCACATTTCTGTCTTACCTGCTGTTGTTGTCTAGGCCATTTCCCATGGGAAAAGGGCGGCTGTGTGAGCATGATCATGCCTGATGGCATAACTTAGCTTTTCCTTCTGAGCAATACAAGTGTTTAAAGATACAACAATTACACAATAGTAAATACTGGCAATGTGTTTTTTTCACTGTGATTGCTGTTGTTTTACAAATATTTTTCACCTAGAACTAGACTGAATAATTGATGCTTGAATTGCCTGGTTTAGCGGTGTTGCTGCCTTCTGAATATTTTCATTTATTCAAGACATTTCTGGAATACATAAAGTTATTTTTCATAGTTAGAGCATTTGGATTTTAAATGTTAACATTTAAATAAATCAGTTGAAAAATATTTTATTCTGAATAGAAAATGAGCACAGACTTTTACCTGAATCAAAACTTGCAATGTTTTGAAATGTTACCCTTAAATTGAATCTGAAAACTGAACAGCCTTTGGTTTCAGGAGTTGAGAGGACTTACAATAGTTTTCATTTTCTACTTAGAATGCATTTATACTGACTTATTTTGACTCACTGCTGTATTGAGTTAGTATTTCAAAGCAAAGCAACCTCTGCTGTGTTTTTCTTCCTGTCATTCTCATTATCATTGAGGGCAGGGGACTGACAGAAGCCTTTCAACCAGCCCCAATTACAGTCAGACATGCTGTGTGGGACTCACCTGACCAGATGTCCAGATTTACACTGGACTTTCATGTCCTGGGCTTATCATCAGAAGAGAGAAGAAGGCTTTTCTATATGTGATTTAATTAATCTTAACATGGATGTTTAAAATAAGTCAGAGGAACCAAGTGAGTCTAAACTAAACCTGGGAAGACATGGTCATGTGTAGACATTGACACTGCAGGCTTTAAAAGTTAGGTGAGATGACTCTAACCCACCATGTCAACACAGTGCAGCTCACATAAATCAGTGCTATGGTGGAAGGAAGTAACAGAGGATTTAACAGACAAAAAGAAAGTCTCAGTGGTGCTCCAGAGGTGAGCAAGGTCAATCTGAACACCAGAGGAAGGTAAGCAAAGTTCAGACTTATCCATCCACTACTATCCCTTGATATCACATAAATAAGAGTGTAAGTCACAAAAGTCTCAATGACTTCACCAGGAAAGATACATTCTGTTCTCCTAGCAGTAAACTTATTACTGTAGATTTCTTTATCTCTGTCCTTTAGAAGATGTGGGTCTTATACCAATCACTAGGTTAAACATTTGAAGAATCCTCACTTTTTAAAACAGAGCCAGTTATTTCTGTTGCCTATAGCTTGTAAATTACTAGACTCTTGTTTCTTAGTTTGAGTGTACTGGAGCACAACAAAGAAGTATAAATCATAGGTGAGATTTGATGTTCCTTTGTAATGCATGGAAAGAAAACACATGGACTTCATTGGGAGCTTCAATAACGAGCTGGATACTAACAACTATATATAGCAAATAGTTCATACCAATTTCTAAAGACAAAGATTACATTCCATGTCCAAAACATATTACACACAACATAAGGTAACTTTTCGAGACCTTCTTACGAAGGTCTGATATGTAGTACCTGTGGTCATGACCTGATGACATTTGGTGAGAACAGAGGGCAGTCCCAGCTACTCAGTGTTTCTTCAGGCATTAGTGCTGAATATCACATGCTCAAATTTTCCTGCTTCGTTTTGAAGCAAGTGTAACATCACTGCCAATGCATTTGGTGGGTGTTGTAGACTGCTGAGGAAATAAATATAATATGATATAT
>NW_009932362.1:752-15403 GCF_000696875.1 Nestor notabilis | reverse complement strand
CCGCCGCAGCCGGGGGATCGCTGCCCCTCGGAAACTCTTACTAACAACGCGGGGAAAGTTTCCGACGCGGGCGGTGCGCGGCACCTGTTGGCGAAGGGTCCTTTGTTCGACCCCGGAGCGGGATGTGGGCGCGGGCACCGAGGAGGGTTGAAGGACTTGCTTAGAAACCCCTCCGGTGAGAGGGAGATGATGCGAAAACATCAAGGCTGATACAACGCGAAGCCTTTTCCCTGTGTCCGTACAAAGTTCACGTGTTCACCAACGCATCATACACTTCGCGAACAAATCCATCCTGCTGTGGAATGCTTCCTTGCTTTTTAATAATCTCCTTGCCGAGAAGGCGATGATTTAATGTCCTGGATTTTCATGCATTACCAAGTGAACATTTTACTCCATCCCAAGCTGCAGGGAAACACATTTGTTGTAAGGAGGATGAGCTTCCCTGGTGTTTCAGATGAATGTATGCTCTCTTCCCTTTTCCCTCTTAAATGAATCTGGGACTGTTAAATTAAGACTTACACTTTTAGGGCACTTCTATTTCGTGTGTGAGACAGCTTTGTGTCAAACAGGCAGCTGAGTACCCAATTCCTGAAATTTGTGAAGTGGGCATATGATACAGTGGTTCAATCTTTAATAGACAGCAACACATTCCTGCGTTGAAAGGAAAAAAGGGATATCTTCCTCTGTTTTGTCTCCCAACAAGAACATTTGTGGGAGCTGAAAAACACGTCTGCAGAAACTCCCTGGGAAGCTGCAGCTCCAGCCAGCTGGTTACTTCTAGAGACACGATAACACTACCTTAGCAGAGACAGGTATCTAAAAGTTAAAGTGTTGGGTTTACTTTTGTGGTTTACTGCTTGTTTAACGAAACAGGTTATACTTTAAAGGCAAGAGAAAAGTCAATTCAAATAGTTGGCTGTCACAGTCATTAGCAATTAAACGAAATGCCTCTCAACTCTTTTCCTCGGCTTAAACCTGCGCTGCCACATTAGAGGCATTTCGCACCCTTTGAAACTTAAAATGTACACCGACCCAGCAAAGAGTAGATTTCGACAGAAACAGACTCTCACTGCCCTCAGCTAAAGGCAGGGCCTATGGAAAAGGAAGGCAGCTCCTGAAGGTACAGAATTGGCCTCTCAAAAACGTGCCAGAGCAGCTCAGGAAAGCCCATGGTCCCAGCCAGCCCTTTCACATTGACCGTCTGAAAATAGTAAGAATAAAAACCCCTTTATTTACAATTGCCAGACTAAGATGTGCATCACAGACCAGATAAATAAAGAATAATCTTTATATACCTTAGTACTGAATCATTGGGCCTCATTACTCACACTAAGCAGTTGATAAGACCACAGGCAGCACAACCTGGTACTGTTTGGGGTTATGCTGCTATATTTGCACAGTTTAAAGTCCCTGCTGGAAGCTGAGGGAGGTAGTGGGCACAGCTAGCTGGCTCAGGTACCGAGCTGCAGGACTGGCAGTACATTTTACTTTGGTGCAGTGTATGCAAAAGCCTGGATGCAGTTTATTTTCTGTGCTGTCTCAGTGCACAGAATGGGAAAAAGTGTTATGTGAATACCTTCCTTTTTCTAGATTAAATATAACAGAAAACTCTTGTTTCAACCACAGTATTGCTGAGAAAAACATCAGGCTTTGTCTTAACCTGCTAAATGAACTGCATTCAGCTACAGACTGAGATTACTTGTGTTGGTCTAAAGGGACCACATTCCTGAGGCAACTTAAAGTCACAAAATAGATTATTCCTGTTAGGGACACAGATTACTCGAGAACTGCATTTCACAACTTTTGTTGTTGTGCCATCCCAAGCGGCCCATCATTCCTCCTCACCTTCCTCCAAAAAAGAGCCAAGAAGAATAGAGTGTAAAGGATAATCTAAACACAGAGCAGTTCCTTGGTCCAAGCTCACCACCTGCAATGATGAAATAAGTATTTTTCACTGGGGATAATACAAAGAGTTCCACTTTTTCTCCATTTGAGGCTTCTCATGTGTGGAATTCTTCGCACAACGGGAATCTGCTGTCAGAGAATTTTATTCCTGAGTTTTCATTTTTAATTCCCTATAGCTCTTCAGAGACTGAAAGCTGTGTTCACCCAGTGGCAAACTCTGGCTGTTCTCATTAGCTCCGAGGTTTTAGGACAAATCCTCAAGGATTCCTGCATCAGACACAAAACCTCCTCATCACCAGTGTTCTTTTCCTGCTATTGCAGAGCCAAGACAAAAGCTTCAGAAAGCTCCAACAAACTCGTCGCCCCAAAAGTGGCAGAAGAAGAGAACTCCCCTTGTGGCTCTTGTGCAACATCCTGCTTCGTGTCCAGAGAACTTAATTTCACAAGTTCCAGCCCATGGTCTTCTTAAGGTAATAAAAGCCTGAATCTAACCAATACCCACCCCCCAAAAAAAGTCAAACAAACACAGACTTGCTCACAAAAGGCGCCAGTGTTGAAGACAAATTACTTCTTAAATTACTTGCTTAAGGATTAAACTGTCAGTTCAGAGTTCTGAGGTAAAATATATCAGTAGAGGTGCATGGAATACTTGGGGATCTTGCAGGTAGAAACATCTTAAAATCGACAACAGCGTTCGAAAAGAGAGTTGCTTGAACCTTAACCAAAGGTGCTCAGAGCTTTCATAGAGACTCACCCTTATGCTGATGAAAAAGAAAGGAAAAGGCATTTAGATGTTCCCATCCATGGGCCATACTTACAAGACCTGCCTAACTCAGAGCGGCTGAGCCTGGAGTATCTTGTTGGCAAAGGTAATTTGGAACCACAAGTAGCATTCAAGCTTATGTCTTCAAGCCAAGGGTATGTGGCTGTCTTGCTAGTAAAACTTTGCTACAGTGAATAAACAGGCTGCATGCACGTAACCCATGCAAAGAGTTAAAAAAAATACAGAGGACTTTATCAGCCTAAACTCCTGCTTACACTGAGAGTAATTCACCGCCACAGAGGACTTTGGCAGTTCACAGACTTGTCCTGCAGCTCAAAAAGAATATGTAGTCTGTACAAAGGCACTTCCATCTAGTGGGAACTAACGTGCCAGTGAACACAGCTGCACATGGATCAGACTGCCTTCCAGGCAGCTAAAAGTACATGCACTTGTGGTTTTTACTCATGCAAAGACACACCATAGCTTGCAGAAATTCATATTGCTGTCACCTAATTAGTCACCAGAGAAAAACCTTTTTCCATGTGAATACTCATGATTACATTTATAAAAACCTTAGAAAACTTCCATTTTCTAACAGGCATTATATGAGATTGTATAAATTTAATTTACTGGAAGCTGAAATTCAGTGTTTATTATTGTATGCAATAGATAATTTGAGCTGCCTCTACAGAAACAGAAGCCAGCTTCCACATCAACTTCTTTATGGAACAGGGAAAAACCCCCAGCCTTCTCACAAGAGAAAATAATCTCTTGGCATCAGAGATAACATTGGCTTTTTTATTGACTCTGTGAGTCAGATCTCTCAAGTGACTCTTAGCTAAATATGTCACTATTTTCATTAAAAATTATTTAAACAATGGCTTAAAGTTAATTGCCGAATTATCAGCAGTCTGCAGATTTAGATGTTCAAGCCAAATCTTCAAATTCTAAGAATGCCACTAAATCAATGTGCAGAATAAAACCGTGCTTATGGCTGGCAACAATTTATTATTTGAGTGGGTAGTGAAAAAGAAATATCCCTTAATGGGTTTTCAATAATTATCATACTATTATATAGATAGATGCTGTATCCTACCCTACAGCACTGCTTTGACAGCATACAGAATTTCATTTCCCATAAATCAGGCAATCGAATTAAGGACTTTTTGTGCAAAATAAGTCAGATTTGGTCCTGTTTATATCTGTCTTTCTTACTCTGACTGAATTTGCTTGAATGAAATCCATTCTACTGCAATGGAAATACTATAGGTCTGATGGAGAGAGGGAGGGAGAGTAAAGTAAGGCTTGTTACTAATCTACTACTACAGACTAGATATGCCAGAAATGCATTTCTTCCACTCCACATGTGTAACTCTCACAGTTTTTGCTAATAATCTCAGTAACAAAGATCTTTTCTAATCAGATTGGCCTTTTTTCTTTATTTCATCTAGAGCTTTTGTTATAGCTACCAATTTATTTTGCAACAGAGAAAAAACCTGCAGCTCTAGGATCCCGTTTTGTACCCTATTACGTTTGCCAGTCTTAGAGAAGACTTAGGTTCACATCTTGTTTCTGTTCAAGTCACTGTGAGTTTTGTGGTTGCCTCCAGTAGGGTTAAGGTGGGGCCATTATATACCTTTATCTGGTTGCGAATCAGAGCGGTTGGAAACGCCTTAGAGTGTTGCACACACCTGCAGCACTCCTAAATTAAGCCATTTTGGGCTTGAACACAGTAATACTAGAGAGGCATTAAACACTCTTAAACGTTTACTCTTTATCTCTCCCTTTCTCTCAACTGATCTATTTTTCCTGATAAACACCTGCTAAAAAGCTGTCAAAGGTGCTTAATGACACATATTTAAGTAGAGTACAGTACATTCATCTGAGCAGAATTAATTTAAGGCAAGGACTCAGCATCTGTTCAGTTCAGTTTGTCTGGGGATTGAACGGTTATGGGTAAGCAACACCAAAGCGCAATTTACTGATCAAATGTACCCTCAGTGCCTCACCATGTCTCTGAACACTGCTTTGTGTTTCCATTACACACAGGTTTGACCTGAATTTCTCAGGTCCTCTTTCTGCCTTTAGTTCTGAAAACCAGAATGATGTCTTTATGCAGGCAGCAAGTCTCCAGGTCAGCGCAGCTAGAAGACTCGTTATTCTGCTGGTAGGAGCAACTTCACTTCTGAAATGGCTGGGTGAATTTCAGAGCCACATTTACCAGTGGTATAATACACACACCTTCCTCTTAAATCAGGGAAATCGTGACTGCTTACGCACAGTGTATTTAATTCTGTGTTCAAGCGACCTTTCTGTGGCAGTATCAGAGAGGAAGTCAGTTTGCCTGTCTGATTAATAGACTAGATGGCTTGCTTCCAAGATCAATCTGGGTCCAAGTGAGGAAGAACAGCAGCACAGGAGCAATACTGTTATTTTGGAAGTACTGGGAGCTGCTTTTGAGCGAGTCTTTTACCCTGTCACAGTCACATACTTGGCCAGTGAAGCACATGAAGTATTAGGATGAGTGGAAAGAACAAGTAATGTAGCTTTAGGTAGCCAGATCACTGCAGGTAGTTAGTTACCACACCAGGCAGTAGGTGAGGACACAAGCAATACTGGAAGAATGACAGGCTCCCTAGCTGCAAAACTGGCATGTTTTTTCTGCTGATGTTTGTATTTTGTTTATGTGTTCTGCCTGCAAGAAGAAATACACAGTTTGAAATCACTCGTTCCCATAGTATACAATAGATTGTTGGAGATCACTTGTGCACTCAAAATACTCTGAGTATTCCTCCTGTATGCAAGGGAACAGGAGATGTTACATGATTTCCTAAACAGGACTACAGCAAATAGCCTAACTTTGGATGTCATATGAACTGGTATGTCCTGCAAGTTCTTTTAATAATGGCTGTTTGTGCCAAATTAGATACCATGACAGGCAAATTTGTGCCAAAATTTGTACCAAATAGGATCAAACATAAAAACCTGAACAATCTCCCCACTACTGCAGTTAAGTCTCTTTGTCATAGGGAAGGCAGATGCCAGTTCTGCTGTCTGAGAGGTCTGGCATGTCCAAGTTCAGTATGTCAAGTTTTACTCTTCTCCCATGCAGACTGAAGATTTTTGGCTCTACAGTCTCAGGCCCATTTACCAGATGAGCCTGTCACAATTATTTAACCTCTGCAACCAGACCCTTTTGCAGTTTGGGTCTTGGTTACAGCTAGGGATGGAAACCTGTAAAATCTGGACACCTGAGATTAACCGTCTGGAAGGATCTGAGTTTTAATATTCTACAGTGTGGTCTGGAGTACCAGGGAGTGTTTTATGTGCTTACAAACAAGTTGTTCTTATCATTTACATTTCAATATAAGCAAAAAAGCAGAGTGCATCAGCCCTCTTCTAATGAAGCTCCACTGGGAGGCAAGCGTACAACATACTGCTGAGACTAACAAACACACAGAGCCAAAATGGAATGCTTCCATTCCCCTCCCGTCCTAAAAGCTATCCAACAAACTACTGTGAAGTAGGGAATCAGCAATGAGGAGAGCTGCTAGGGGGGAAACACACATTCATGCTCTGCAGGAAGAATATGACCAGAGGAGTGTCTTTTATGTTAACGCTCTTTGAAAACACATACATTCCCTGGTCCAGGGGTTTTGCCATACAACTCTGGAGAATATTTCAGGGTCCATCCTGCAAGTTCTGCTGACAGAGCTGGAAAATTCAAGGAAAATAAAAGAGACACGAGATAGAAAGGAGTCCCGGGCTCACATGTATGCAGTGTGCTCATTTTCCTGCTCTTTGAAACACAAGAATGAGCTCTACTGGAATAACCCACTCTCATACTGTTACAGCTACTTTCCCTTTAGGGATCTGTAAAAGTTGTTAAACTAATGCATGTCAACAGCAATAAAACAACCAACCAACCAACCAACTTCCAATGAACCACAAAACAAAACAATCCCAAACAAACCACAACCAAAAGAACACCCCAAATTAGGGGTTTAGCAAGTTATGCAGGACTGTCTTCACTGAAGCCAGCTCCTGCATTTCACCAGAACAACAACCAGCAGCCAAACCAAGGTACAAACATCTGTGTATGTGAAATGCCCAGAAGACATCAGAGAGAAAATAAACACAGCTCCTGCTGCTAAATCACATAAATTCTGGGGTAGAAGAGGCCTGCTCCTGTTTGTTTCTCATTTCTGCTTCCAGAGGTTCGGATCTGTTTCCCAAATGAGACTCATGTACCTTTGAGGACTGGCTGGGTCTGTGATTAAGCAGCGCTCAGCATCCAAACCCATCCGTGCAGGGCTCAGTTCTAGGAGGTGCTGAGTGACATCCGCATTCACAAACACCAGCTGGAAGGTAATGGTGTACAATAGAGGCAGAAAGCCTGCCAGCTTTGCAGTGCTGCAGAGTACCCTGTAAGTTCTTGTAATAATTATTTATATCATCAGTTCTTTATTGACTTCTCTGTGAAAACTGTTGAGAAATAGTAGACTGTGACAGGGAGGGGAAAATTGCAACAAAACCCTCCTCGCCACAGTGACTGTCAAAGCTTTCACAATATGACATTTTTAATGAATATCTTAAGAAGATTCTGTATTTTGATTTGGCTCCTCTTTGGTAGTTGCCTGACATTCTGGGATGAGGAAAGTTATTTACGATTGTTTGATTATTTTCTTCTGCACATGAGTCATTGTGTATTTGGCTATCAACCTTTTCTGCTTAGGAAAGAAAGTAACAAATTATTGAATAGAGCAGAGTGAGCTGTTGTGATGGGAGAAGCAGGAGGAGAATGTGTTTGGGCAGGGCACAGCATTGCCTTCTCTAGGACAACATCTGAACTCCATGGAGTTCACACTACTTTGGATGCCAGAGAGTTTCTGTAGTGATAGGACAAAGGGTACCAGGTTCAAACTGAACCAGGGGAAGTTCAGGTTAGAGCTAAGGCAGAAGCTCTTCCCTGGGAGGGTGCTGAGGCGCTGGCACAGGGTGCCCAGAGGAGCTGTGGCTGCCCCATCCCTGGCAGTGTCAAGGCCAGGTTGGACACAGGGGCTTGGAGCAACCTGCTCTAGTGGAAGGTGTCCCTGCCCGTGGCAGGGGGTTGGAACTGGATGAGCTTTAAGCTTCCTTCCAACCCAAACCAGTCCGGGATTCTGTGATTCTACTTAATCTGAGATCTTACCTCAGCCCTTTAGCAAGCTTAACAGAGCCTATAAAGCATAGGATATGTTAAGTTTATGTTAATTCTACCTGTAAAACTTGAAGAGGGACAATGCTTGATAACAATCATGGCTTAAAGCTGAGCAGTCATTTTTTAAAGGCCTTTTACAGATTTCCTCATACATCAAAATATAAAAATGAGATGATCAACTTGTAGTTTAACCCCATCGAAGAGGACAAAAGTGACTACAGTTCTTCACGGTCTTTCTGGTACTGCATATTACATCAAAGTATTCACTTGCTGTTGGAGTCTGCTGCTCTGACCAGCACAAGGTAAAGCTGCTGTTTCAGACACCCTCCAAGTGCAAACCTTCGAAGCATAGCGAATCCATCATGTCACCATTCCGAACTCTGCATTTCCTCCATCGCTGTTTCCATTACCAGCTTCTGTTCCAAGGTTTGTAACTCAGCAGTAAGAGGTGAGCCTAGGTTGAAATTTGTCCCGTGTGTTTTGAAGAACCCAAGAACTAATTTCTTTTTCACTGCGGAATTACTTCTCTGGTTGTAGGAGACAGACAGCATTGCTTTTATGTCAGCAACACAGGCAAAGAATCCAATGCCCACAAACAGCTCTACCAAGCAATTTGTCTATAAGAAATATCTTTTCTGTGACTCAGAATATCTGTCTTCTGAGCCAATTGACCAAAGTGGACACAATTTCTGCAATGCAAATTCCTTTAATGGATATACTGGAATTCTAGACCGACCATCGCTGTTAGCCATGAAAATGTATTGCTTTATTTGCCTACAGAGATTCAGAAATGCTGAGCCATAATTAACACTCAGCCACACCATTGTAAGATCAGATTAACTCTCTTGATACACACAAGGGTTAGACAGAAGACACAGAAAGCCAGTGATAGAAACTGGTGAATTAGAGATCCTATAGGAGGCAAGAAATCAGACAAACCAAGCATTGAAAACAGAAGATGCCTGTTTGCAGTTTGAAGTCTATTTGTCAGCACAAATGATTAAACAGATGAAATTCCTGAGAAAAGAGAGAAGAAGTAAAGAGAGTCACATTTAAACCTGCCGAGGGGAAAAACGTGCTGAGGACCTGATAACAATACAAACAAAGGAAGCAACATGATCTTAAGGTCATGCTTTGCAGTCTGCAGCAGAAGCCTAAACCACAACATACAAATAGATAAATAAACATTAAAAAGCCCAAACCCCCAGACAAAATGAAGCTGCTCCAGCTGAATGCTGCAGTAGGAGCATTGTGAAACAAGCTTCTCTGTTACGATCATTGAGAGCCAGGGCGCTCTCATTCATTGAGGCACAACACAATGTTAGGCTTTTCTAAAGAGACATGTACAGATGTCAAGGTTCCCCATGTCTCCTGCCTTGTCTGGCCAATAGCTAAAAAGACCAAACCACAAAACCTCCCATGGATCAAAGGAAAACATGATTTAGAATCCGAAACGAGGCATCTGTTTTATGCTAGCTCTTGCAATTGAAAGGCACATCTATAATCTTGCCTGGGCAGCTTAACGTGCAAAAACCCAGTCGTGCTGAAAACTTAACAAAGATATTAATGAGACTAAACCTGCAAAGCTCTGCAGAGAGCATTAATAAGTTGTTCCTTAGCCATCATTTCCAGGAAACAATCTAGTTTGACATCAATATTGTGACGTTTTTTGGTTTTCTGCTATATCCAGGCTAGAATCAGTCCTAACTTTATAGCAGAATTTGCCAAAGTCGCTCCAGCCTCAGCAGGTGGGTCCCACGGCTCATCGCAATGGGAAGCAGGGAAACGAGGGGATATCTAAGTTGCTAATGTCAGTTGATTATCTTTACATCCTGCAGGTACATCAGCAGCCGAGTCAGAGGTAGTGGCCCTTACAGCAATGCAGGTGGCCACTTGCTGTTTGATTGCAGTGTGATACAACTGGGTTTGAGCACTGCAAAGGCCACCAGCAGCACTCCCTAGCACACCACGCGATGGCAGAGGGATGCATCGTTTCCAACTGACTTTCGTTATGGATTTGGCACACATTACAGAGGGATACCACTGGCAAACCCACTCCTCTGAATCCCACTCCTCCCTCCCCAAGGGGAGTGCGGGGAATTCACTCTTCCCTCCTGTAATTAGCAGGAAAAGAACAATTAGGGAACATACTGCAGCTTTCTGAGTCACTCAGGAGCTGTGACTTTAGTGACACTTGACTCAAAGCATGGGGGCAGGTCTGCATGTAGGTAGGATCTGCAGTTGCCAGCATAGAGACAAAAGAGTATTGAAATAGGCAAAAATAGGTGTTAAGAAGAAAAATCATTAAATCAGTGCTTGCACCAAATAAAGCTATAGTGACTTACACCAGAGAACACAGCATAAAGCTGCACACAAGAGTGTATTTTTACAGCATGAAAGGAATAAAAGTACGCTCTCATGCAGTTGTTTTATCTCAAGAACCAGATTCTGAGACTCTTCGCTCACTCTCTTCTGTCCAAGAGGTGGTCAGTGTGGTGGGTTTTGCTGCAAGTATTTGTACCCGATCCAGGTTACAACTCAAAGTCATAGCTGAAAAATACCGTCATAAAGAATACTTACAACCTTCATAAAATGAAAGCAGAGAAAGGCAGACTCATTCTGGTGATGAGGCATTTCTGTCTGTGTAAAGTGTGATCACTTTAGCTGCCAATTCCAGGACATAACCCAGTCTCTTGTGGGATTTCGGAAGGAATCATTTGATGTAAAGGGTGAGATGTTACCACTCCTGGAAGCAGATACCGACTTGCACCAGTGGTACAGCAATGAACTTGGGGAACACCTATGGAGTTCGCTTAGCTGTTGACAGCAGTTATGTAGGCACCTGCGGGGGACCTGTCTACAGTTGTTTACATGGAACCCAGTTGAACAGAACCTTTTTGCTATACTGGAGTCCTCTCCAGTATGTTACAGAAAGTCCTGAGGGATCTTTAGCTTCTCTCTGCCCAGCCATGAGAGGCAGGCTGCCACTTCACACCCTACCCTGTACACTCAGTTCCTGGCTTCCCTGGGACTGTAATGGAGCTACGCTCCAGTTGTTCCCAAAGTGCCAGTAATGCAAAGGTTTGACACCTCATTGCACCGCAGGACGAGGGCTGCCTGTGCTGTGTGCTCACAACCTTCCCCTCAGACACTCTCCAGGCTATGAGAAGCTCAGGAAAAGAGGATTTTTACAGAGAGGACTCACCTTGTTTTCACCAAGAACCGCAGGATTTCTGTGGGAACGGAGCACAAGACACCACTGGTTTATTAAGTTGAACTGGACGAGTGTTTGACTCCAGATTCAGTATTTTAAAGAACCTGACCATCATTTTTACATTTTAAATTGTCATGCAAGTGTTTCTCTAAGTTAGCAAGCTCCATCATTGTTATAAACCATACAGGCAACAGGAAGAGATGCTGGGATTGCAGGAAGAACGTGTAGGATTAGACTAAAAAGATGCATAAATGCTTTTAGAAATCAAAGTCTGCGTAGAAGGAGTCAGAGTGACGGCGTTTTGTATGCTGGAGTGTTAGACAAGACCCGAGTCTGCATCACTGATTGTAGTTTCGTACAATCAGTAGTTAACAACACAGCATTTGAGAAGGGTAAGATTTTAAAAGGAACAAGCTCCTGTTCAGGGGAAAGGAGTATTCCCTCTATCAGGAAAGAAGTGAAAGGGGTTTCAAAAATCCCTTATTTAACTTTTTTTCCTCTGAAGTGTGAAGCTTAGAGCAGTGTAATACTAAGAGAGCTTCTAACTCTTCTCTCCTTCCCCTGAGAGCTTAGATACCTGAAATGGAAGAGTTTACCTTTTCTCACTAAGGAATAGAAGAAATTAACCAATATACCAGAACCTGCACTTTCGAATATATTTTTCCCAAATCCACTAAACCTCTATGTGCAGGACACAAACTCCCTGTGGTTAAGTCTCATCTAATTAAACCTCCAGGCTTATCACCCCCCTTTGCATGAGCAGGCAGGGCTGCATGTGCTGCCTTCAATAGCTCCTCAATGCAGAAGTGCCCAACAATGGGATTTTGGAGTCCCAGTGGCCTGAGCTCCCTTCCCAAAGAGCACAGGTCACTCACCAGGCATCTGACCCAAGTCCCAACCAACACAGCTGCCAAGTTTGCAGTCCTGTTCTTCAGCAAATCAAAACTGATGCCTGGGGCTCAATTCAGTTACTAACCACAGGCATGAAGAGTTCCCTGTATGCCAGGCAAGACATCCACAGGGGCTGGTGGACAGGACACAGAAAAGGGATAATGGAGGGCATCTCAAGCAGCACTAAGTCATGGATGTTTAGGCAAGTGGACAGAGCCTTTGCGGAGGTTGCAAGGGAAAATCCAAACCAAAACACAACAAACAAACAAAAACCCAACCACAAAGCCTATAAAAAAGCACAACGATAACTGTGGTAGCTAATGCAAAAAAAACCAACCATAAAGCCCTGACAAAGTAATGTTTCATAGAATCCCAGACTGGTTTGGGTTGCAAAGGACCTTAAGATCATCCAGTTCCAACCCCCTGCCATAGGCAGGGACATCTCACACTAGACCATGTTGCCCAAGGCTCTGTCCAGCCTGGCCTTGACCACTGCCAGGGATGGGGCAGCCACAGCTTCTCTGGGCACCCTGTGCCAGCGCCTCAGCACCCTCACAGGGAAGAGCTTCTGCCTTAGCTCTAACCTGAACTTCCCCTGGTTCAGTTTGAACCCATCACCCCTTGTCCTGTCGCTCCAGTCCCTGATGCAGAGTCCCTCTGCAGCATCCTTGTAGCCCCCTTCAGACACTGGAAGCCGCTCTGAGGTCTCCACGCAGCTTCTCTTCTCCAGGCTGAACAGCCCCAATGTTCTCAGCCTGTCTCCATACAGGAGGTGCTCCAGCCCCTGATTGTCCTCATGGGCTCCTCTGGACTCGCTCCAGCAGCTTGATGTCCTTCTTATGATAAGGACACCAGAACTGCACACAGTGCTGCAAGGGGGGTCTCATGAGAGCAGAGTAGATTTATATTCATTTATCTTGCCCAGTTTTCTTCCTCTTCCAAGTACATACTTTGTATTCACACACATGGCTTCTCCAAATCCCAGTATTTCTCTCCATCTTCTCTGCAGATGGTTATCCTTCCCCTTGGTAGGCATTTAGAAAAGGATTCCACTGGTGTGAAAACACGCTCCTGTGTTATAATGTCCTATGAGAATATGTTCATGCCTTTGAATTCGCCATTAGCAAGTCTCCATCTTTTCCGAATCACCTTCCTCAGGCAAGGAACGTCCTAATCGCTGTGCTTTGTATCTGCCTGCCTGGAGTTCAGATGTAACAAACTGGTTTACCCCAGCTAGCGACTATGTCTGTCCAAGAGGGCTTCATTTGATTCAGTGATCACTGAACCTCAGTAGCCCACAGTCAGGTACAAGATGTGCTGGTATTTTCTCCTATGGTGGTGCAGAGAAGGCAGCTGCCTCTCCTGTTCGAGCCCACAGTCTGACCCACGAATCCATCAAGTGTCCAGTATCAAATCTTCATGGTTCACAGCCATATTTCCCAACTTGTTGGCAAGTTTCACGAAGTCTAATGATAAATGTCAACCACAGACTGCGTTCTGTGCACATGTGTACGTGTGCGAATACCCAGCTCTCTGCTAAATGTCATTCATCCCGTTTTAGAAACATTCATATTCAAAATTATTCAGATCTTCCCAAGTGCCTCAGTGACAAGGGAACGTGTACTCTTATGTCAAGTGTCACTGACAATCCAAACTGCATCTGTCATTAGACTCTTTGGCAATTATATGTGGTAATAGGCTCATCTCCTGAAAGGTTTTCTACGTAACCCACAAACCACAGCGAAGTAGAGGGGCTTTGGTGAAGAGAAGTTTGCTTCAAGGAAAAACATCTATTTGAAATCATTTTTCCCCAGCTGAGACCTAAACTAAAGCTGAACACAAACCACAGTCCATCTGTGCATGCAGAACCTTTTGAAGCATTTGTTCTAGTCGTATGTATTGCCTCTTCAAGTGATTCAGAGAGATGCAGCCAAATGCAGTATAATAAGAAAAGCATCATGTTTTTCCTGCCACAGTTTCATGCTACATACCATATATTCCCTGACCAGGAGTTCTGTATGTACAAGTCTATCATCATGGCAACCTGCACCACAGCTCAAGTTCTGATGTACTGTGGACATAAAAAGAACAGATTTGTGACAGAAGACACCCCACCAAAAGCCCATTTGCCTTGCTCTTAAGTCAACAGCACTCGGTAGTTACAGAATCTCCTCCCTGCCATCAAAATACACCACAAAATGCAAGTAAAGAATCCCTTTGCTAAAAGCAGAGCTGCACTCAAAACACGGAGCAAGGAGCTCAGCGTGGGGCCAGAAAGAGTTGGAAACTGTAGAAAATACTTCAAGTGCATTAAATGCCCCTCGGATGGAATAGCACAGGGCAAGCCCTGAAAATCAGCGTCGACACAAAGAGAGCAATTTTTACATAATGACTATTAATTGTGAAGTTCCTCCTGGGCAGCAAATAGTAACAACTGTAACACCAGGAAAAGAGTAATTGCTTTGATTCAGCATCCCAGCGTGTCTCTCCAGATCAAAACCCCCAAATCAACGCCCCAACCACATGAATGAACCCAACTACTTGAAAGAAGGGTTTATTATATTTTAGATTATAGAATGACATGACAGAGTGGGTTGGGTGGAAGGGACCTTAAACCTCCTCCAGCTCCAACCCCCTGCCACGGGCAGGGACACCTTCCACTAGAGCAGGTTGCTCCA
>NW_009932362.1:0-721 GCF_000696875.1 Nestor notabilis | reverse complement strand
CCCACCCTGCCCTTGTAAACGCAAGGGAGGGGCCAGCCACAGCTTCTCTGGGCACCCTGTGCCAGCGCCTCAGCACCCTCATAGGGACGAACTTCTGCCTTAGATCTAACCTGAACTTCCCCTGGTTCAGTTTGAACCCATCACCCCTTGTCCTGTCGCTCCAGTCCCTGATGATTATTAGCCAGTTCAGTCCTTCTAAAGATTCACTTAATGCCTCATCCTTTGTCTTAAGGCTTTCAGTCACAAAACTTAACACCAACAAGAGGCTGCACTCAGTGAAGCTTCCTGGAAAATAAGACAGATATCCCACGACAACCACTGAACTGATACTGGGAAATTCTGAATAAATCCCTTGAAAAAACGTGAATTACCACAGATTTCCTATAAAGCAGCTGTTTCACAGCTGCAATGGGGTGACCCATCTTAAAATGCCAAAAATCCGAACATTCACTGGAAAATTGCAAATCCTGTCTGAAATCCAAAGTTTTGTTCCTGGTAAAGTGCTGCTCCTGGGGCGAGAAGGTGTATTTACAGCTATTGCCACCAGCTCGCTAGAACCGACCTCCTCCATTGAAAGTCAGTGATTGTAACTAAACTAAATACACTTGAAGATGGCAGACTACAGGGGCAAAGAAAACAGGTTAGTTTTGCTTACACTGAATGTTTAAGAGGGTGATTCAGAAGGAGGAAATAATTTTATAGATATTTATAAATTATATAT
>NW_009932361.1:0-1001 GCF_000696875.1 Nestor notabilis | reverse complement strand
CACTGTTGAGGAACCTTCTGGATTGCTTGTGCCATTCTGTCCTGTCCCTCCAGCAGATATCATGCACGAGAACATGCACCTCATGCACCTCATATCATGAGCAGAACATGCACCTCATTATGTATCAGGCTATTAATTAGCCCAGTCTAGCTTCAATCTAATTTGAGGTTCTAGGCATTTCTGACCACCTATTTAGGTAATACTGTTTAATGTTATCTGGATGGTTTAGTTACAATATAATATAATAAATTATCAAAGCATCTGTTCGCTTGCAGAACACAAAATGTAATTATGAAATAAAGTCCACCTAGAAAGGTTCCATGAAATTCACTTATAATAGAGATGCTGAAAACTATTGGAGCCACAGGATTCTGGATTAAGCAGCAAAACTGTTTTTTTCCATGTTTGTGTTTTACTACAACAAAGTATACACCCCAGGTCTATGAAAATCACCCGTAAACTGCTACAAAAATAATTAATAATTCTTGGTTTAGTTGTTCCAAAAAGCAACAAAGGTGTTTTGTTAGAAGTAAAATAACCTTGGGCAAGTCAGTGGGAGAATAAGGTCCCAATTTAGCAAAGTATTTTAGCTTTTTTTTTGTTCTTAGCCCTCTTCAGTAAATTGCTTAACTTTAAATGCATAGCTGAGTTATACTGTGCACAAGATTTTAACATTATACTTGACTGCTCTCTCAACAGTTTGATGACTTGAGGTCTTAAAGGATTTGGGGTGGTGGAAAAGATTTGTGTCACATAGATTTTGACATTTGACCAATTCACCTTTAAAGTCTTTGGATTCCTCATATGCAGTGAAGAGGATTAAGCAAATTACATAGTCTGCTGCAGATTACAGACAGGCTGAAATACCTGTTTCAGCAATGATTATAGAAGGAATGATAGAAAAATGATATTCTAAATTAGGTGCCTTAATGAAGGGATTACCTAAAGTTGGGTGGAATTAGCTGATCATTTCTGCAGAATGCACAGCACCTTCTGTTTTC
>NW_009932360.1:52074-60896 GCF_000696875.1 Nestor notabilis | reverse complement strand
GTCCCTCTGGATTGCATCCCTTCCCTCCAGTTTTTTTGAAAACACCAGCTTTCATTCTCAAATGACCTACCTTTGGTACCATAGAGCAAGCAAAAGCTAGTTGTTCTTTCCTATTGCATAACAAAAGCAAATCAAAAGAAATATGTCTTGGGCAACATGGTCTAGTGTGAGGCATCCCTGCCCATGGCAGGGGGGTTGGAACTAGATGATCTTAAGGTCCTTTCCAACCCAAACCATTCTATGATTCTGTGAAAAGCCAGAAGCTTTTTATTTTAGGATGACAACCTTTAACAAAATTAAAAATGAATTCAGCAATATGCAGAAATAGTCCTTCAGATGAGAGACAAGCTACAGAAATGAAGTTCCAGAAAGGAAGTGATGCTATATGATGCTATATATTTAACCACCTTATTGAAAGTGGTTATTGAAATAAGGGCCACAGACATCTAAAGAAAATGACTGAATATTATCAGATCTCCCTAAGAAGGTCACTCGAAGTTTCTTATAAAAGTTAAAAATCAAGAACTATGCCTAATACATTCCAAGGCATATTAAGCTTTAAAATTTCATATTAAAGTAAATTATATTTTTAAAGGCAAAAATATTCCAGCCTTTAAATATAAAACTACTTGTTTCCACTATTCAAGTGTTTATAAATAGAAATAAACTAAGAATAAAGGCTCTATTTAGCAACTCTGAAGAAATGGTAGTTAATAAACCCTAGAAAGGTTCAAATCTCTTTTAACAGTTACAATGATTTCATTAATTTATGGGGAAAAAGTAGCATTCAATAACAAACTTTGAACCAGGAGGGGAGTTTGACTGTGTATATGCGCATCCACCTACCATACCTATTCTGAGACTTGAAACTGGCAAGACACAAATTCAATGAGACCATACATTGTATTTTACTCAACAAGGAACCTCTGAGGCACTTAATTTACAAGACCAATTAAAAACACTTTCAGAAGGACTGGAAAAATTGCAGGCAAATAGCATACAGTCAGAAAGTCCTCTGATGTAAAATGACTGATCTTTTGGTTTCCCATCATGACTCCTAATCATGAAATTCATAGGTTGAATATAAAGCACACAAAAGTGGCTGGAACTCTGTTGACAGAAAGTAGAATTTGCAATTTCATCTTATCTGTGAAACATTTTAAAAGAATCTGAGGGGTAAGTCTTGTTTGTCCTTTTGTTTGGTTGGTTTTGGGTTTTTATGTAGTTTGCTTGTCTTAAAGCTTCATTCTCTTCTCAATAAGCCTAATGACATTAATGTGCGATTTTCAAGGACAGCAGTTCAGATGTGCTTTTTCAGATCAGTTTTTTAGTGAGTGTTAGTCAATTGTTTGGGCTAGACCTCTCATGAAAGGCTGAAATGTCAGAATTTCACGTCTGCTCCAAGAACACTGTAAATATGCTGTGGTGTCCAGCTGTAAGTATGTGAAACCAGTCCAAAATGAGTTCTACTCAGGGTGACATGTATCCTTTAATTTTCAGAGAAACGATTGTGAATTCTATTTTAGTTTTCATTTCATAAAGCTCTCAGGCATTTTTAAGGGAAATTACTTTTACCAGGGCAAGCTGGATTCAATACAAAGCTAAGTGTCTGATGACATAGCACTTTCTGAATTTCTTTTACTTTTTAAGTTCTGGGAAGCTGGATTCAATACAAAGCTAAGTGTCTGACGACATAGCACTTTCTGAATTTCTATTATTTTTTAAGTTCTGGAGACATAAGAGTACTTCTTTCAATGTCCATGCTGGCTTAAAATCTTCAAACACTGACTCTCACGAAGAGCACACTATAGAAACCAAGAAAGCAAAACAAGGGCTTGGCATTCTCTGTCTCTTTCTTGCCTTGCTCTCTACATTTTTTTCCCAATCCTTATCCCAAACATTTCCCTCCATTTTCACCCCCAAAACAGAGGACAAACTTCACTGGGACATTAGGTTACTCCTACTCTAAGGATCAACAGAATAATGCAAAGCTCTCCAGGCTCAGGAACTCTCTGAGGTTTCATAGTTGTACAAAACACAGCATTCAGGACAAGGTAAACAGACAGACTGTCTTCTCAGTGTCCAGCCTCATCAACTTTAGTAAAGACAGGATGAATTCTCATTGAGCACAACATGTAAGCAGTCATTTACACCACCTGTCATAAGCTTCACATCCTGTGATGTGACACAGTTTGGAAGATTTTATTCTCCAACTTGGACATAT
The DNA here is from genome assembly GCF_000696875.1 of Nestor notabilis. Lineage (NCBI taxonomy): Eukaryota > Metazoa > Chordata > Aves > Psittaciformes > Psittacidae > Nestor > Nestor notabilis. Next base: position 58,672 of record NW_009932360.1, on the reverse strand, counting down.
TTCCTGTAGGAAACCTGTGAAGATTTGAACTGCCTATTTGCCTTGTCCTGAATGCTGTGTTTTGCACCTCTGTGAAACCTCTCTGGGCAGAAAGAGATTGCTTCTTACCTAACACTAACTCAATATGCTTAGCTCAGAAAACTATCAGCAGTGCCAGGCAGAGCAGAGAGAGAAGTTTGCAGAACAAATGCTGACTAGAAAATTCCTGAGAAGAAAAGTTTGCATACCCAAAGCCAAGCTGGACACATGACTGAAAGTCAAAGTTTCCAAGTAGTCTAGAGGAGACTATATGTAATCCACACAACCTAGCAGTCCAAATTACTGGACTGGAAGCAGTGACCCACTTTGTAGAGGGTAACTTTGTTTTCAAGTCCTTTACTCTCCCATCCAGCATTTTGAGAGAAAATACATGTCTGAGACCTACCAGATGAATGACTTGTTTAGATATAAAAATACAGGTCTATATGAATTCTCACCTGCTCAGTAAGTAATATTGAGGTATTGCTGTACTTTTTACTAGTTTCAGATCCAAGAGTAACAAATCTTAAGAGAAAAAGAGTTAGTGAAATGCACCAAATTACAAGTTCCCAATTGTAGTGACAATCAAGGAAGATCTCATGCATGTGAAGCAGCTGAAACCAAGAGAAAAAAAAAATTAATTGGAAGTAATAATTACAACATAAGAAAATAATTATACATATCCCCAACTCCAAGAAAAATTTCCAAGAATAAGTATATGGATTGGGTTTAGGCATAGAAGATTTTTGAATCATAATTTAAAATCAGCAGTGTCAAAGATGTGAGGTTTGAGAGAGGACACGCTCTGAAAGGCTCCATCAGAATTTAGCCACATTGTTTTTCAGAACTCTTAAGCAATAGAAAAAAAATACACTCTAAGACAAATTTAACCTCCTGTTCGAATTTGCAAAGACACTATATGGGATGAAACTCAAAATGTACTGAATTACAGTACATACTGAAGCATCAGATGTACTGAATCATATAGAAAATTGAATCCAGGAAAAGCTACTGCTAAATTATATTCTTATTAAGACATTTATCATTTGCTACCAGGAAAGCACATTAGCATATACTAGGGAAGGAAGTGGAAAGAAGATACAAACAGGAGCCATTCAGAAGCTTCCCTGTATTCTGAAACAGAACCTCAAGGAAAAATCTTAAGCAGTAAAAATCATCTTTAAGCACAGATTTCCTTACTAAAAGATATTCCACTAGAGGGCAGGCTAATATAGCCAACAACCTGGTTTCTCACAGAAATCATCAGCCAAGGTCAATCTCAACTGTCTTTGCAAAAGTGTGTTTTGATACAAAATGTTAGGAAAAAACCCCGTGTTCCAAAATCCATGATGGAAAATGAAAGAGGACACAGAATTAAAACATAGTATCATCATGTCAGGAATTATGCTATCAGTAAGTTTCTGTAGGTCTTACAGAATAATACTCTAACGTAGATAAAATGCGCAATACAAAATGGAACTTAATCTTCTGAAAAGCTGTAACAACTGTTTTTGATTTTTCACTGTGGTCTTTTAACTCAATAGGAATACAAGTAAGAATTCCTCACCTGGGCACAACAGATAAACACAACTGAGATAGTCAGTAGGAAGGCAGATGAAACTATCACATCAACTGAGCGTTGAGGTCCCCGACGCTGAAAATCAAGAATATGCATGTATGTGAGTGAAAACCTGCCCAGTCATAGCTGATATTTAGCATATCCATTTAGATTCACTTGAACCTATGTTTCATCATGGTTTGTAATCTGGCAATCTAAGTTCAAACACTGTATTAGATCCAAATAGTACTACTACCTTTGAAACCCCTAAAGGCACATGAGATTAATTCAGATGCAAGCATCTAAAGATAACTATGAGAAAAGAAAAGATTCACCACTTGTTCAGCCAGCTCCTTCATGATGCAAAGTAACTTTGATACAGGCAGTATTCCCTGACATCACAAATTTGAGACAGCACTGGATTTTAACCCCAAGTATCAAACCAGGGCTAACAAAAGATTTTTGGACACCATATCGCAACAGGATATCAAGGTATGATTTCACATGGTTGGTATTTTCCATTACTTGCCTCTTTTTGACACAAAAAAAATATAGCTGTAAATCACTGTCCCATTGTGGTAGATGCAATAATACACTTCTCCAGAACAGGAAGGAAAACTGGGGAACAAACACACTTGTCTTGAAAAGTGCAACCTCACTGTTTGCAACCATTTTTTTCTCACTTAGTACAATGAAATGTTTCTACCCACTAAGCTTTTTCCTCTTTTTTTTTAATTAAAGAATTAAACATCCTGTGCTGCATTGAAACGTGCACAAGTTATAACAGATACACTTCTCAACTTTGCTCTCCAGACATGCCTCTAATTGTATAAACATGAGAAGAATGGGAGGTGTGCATATGCAAGATACGACCTTGGAACTGGGAGAAGAGATAGGAACTAAAATTAAGTGCAAATCGTACTGCAGGTTTGCATGCACCACTTATGTAATGGACCAGAGCGTTTTGCCTGTGTGAGACTTGAGGTGTGTATATACCCCAGCTCACATCTTCACAGGTGGACATATATGCAGAGAGGTGTATTTGGGACCAATGACAGTACAGGACAGCAGCACCACTGCAAGAAGGCAGCCCTGCTCCTTAGCTGCTTATCTCCGTTCCTTTCCTCATGCTAGCACAGGCATTACAGAGCTGCCCAGTAAACCAAATAAAGCAACAGATGGAGCGGAAAATTACTGTTCTTGCCTGATGATTTTTGAGTTGGTTCAGTTCCCTTTGTACCTGCCTCTGACCACTGTCTGATTGCTCTTTTCTTAGCCACAGAATTATACAAATGTTTCTGGTGGCGTAAGAAAAGGGGGAATATATAGATGTGGTTGTGAGGAAAGAAGGCAAGACACTCTCTCCACAACAATGCTACCATATGCAGTCTTTAAAGCATCAAAACTACATTCTATTGTCCAAGTGATGTTATCCCCCATTCTTCCCATCCAGCAACACATTACAGACTAGAAGGAAAAAGATAGAAGTCTCTCAAATGTGACGTTTAAAAAGTACATCTTTTTTACAACCTCCCCAACAGACACTTCCATAACACAAGGGGTGTTGTAAATAATCACCTCAATTCCTCTTGAAGTGATGCATCTTTCAAATTTAAGATTCTGCTTTACATTATAAATCTTGCCTGTTTATAGTTCCTGCTTTCCACACTCCCCAGTCTCCATGCCAGAACTTCTTCATGTTTTCATAATCCTTTACCTACTTCTAAAATCTACCCATAGCAGATTTCATCTAACCTTCCTTAATTGCTGCTGGAAAGAAGCATAGATGCAAATAAGGGGATTACCACCACAGACAAGAGATTTTTGGATGCTGTTCACTGAAACTAATGGTTCTATAGAAAACAAATAGGAAAAAAACTAGCTTCATCAGAGTTAAACTACCTAACACAGAGATTAAAATAGAGGAAAAAACACAGGGGAGGGGAGAGGGACACAAAACAACCCAATCCTGACTTAGATAATATGGATCCTTTCACAAATACTCATCAAAATGCTCTGGCTTGAAAAGATCATTACTGAGATATAAAGAGATTTCTCAAATATAGGCTGAACACACAACAGAGGGATCGGAGTGTCCTGCGGATAACCCTTGGGCATAATTTCTAGTTTCACCTAGCAAGTATACACTCACAGCATAAATATGCACATAAATCGTCTTGCTTCATAAATTCCTTCTGTGTTAATGATGCTAATTGGTGAGGCTCTTACAATAAGGTATTCTCTGTATTATACTACAAATGGTCATTTTTACCCAACATATTCACCTGAGAGACTTTTCTGCTAGCATTAGCAAGACAAGACTTCAACTTTGAGCACACTCATACATTACTCCAAGGCAAAATCTAGACATTCATGTTCTCACAGTTTGGCTGCCTACAGACACTGCTGACCCAGAGTCACTAAAATGAAGTGTACAAGGCACATGTGCATCAACGGGCGTAAGTGCACAGGCAGAAAAATTCAGACTAGAATACCAACTTTCCATCAACAGCATATGAGATATTTCAAATTAAAATGGTAGCAAAAATATACATTATTTTACCTTTAGATAGGACCTGAGAGAAAGCCACATTTTTATGTTCTGTACTTTCTTCAGGCGGAAGTGAGGAACCTCTGATTTTCTTGCCCTCCTGGCAGATGTTAGATGACCAAAAAGTTTGGCAAAAAGTAGCCTCTGCAGAGAAGAAGGATTGATTTTCAAGGGCAATAGAAAGAAAATAGTAAGCCAAAGTAATGCACAGTGTATCAGTGTAAACTAAAACATGTTAATTTAGTGCAGAAATAAAAGTAACATGTTACTAAGAAGAGGAGATACACTAAAAAGTTTTAAAAGTCTTCATATCCTAATGATAAAATTTAGCTACACTTTGAGTTCCTATCTTCAAATTTCAGACAATAGATCTGCTTTGCTCTTAAACTGGGAGAAAATCAAACCTGAAAATCATCTGCATTAGAGAGTACCTGTATCACAGAAGTTCCTTCCAACAGAAATTATTATTAGAAGCAGGTTCATTCTATTCTACTGTATTAAGTCACATATTTTGGCTATAATTTGAGAGAGGAAAGTCTTTCTTTTGCAGACCAACGAGTATATATACTCTACAGCTAGTAAGCAATATTGATACTCTTAAAAGCTTAAATTGCAATAATAAGCAATAAATTAACAGGTGTTTTACTTGAGATAGCAGCTCTCATGGTCTCCAACCATGCGACTGATCTACCACCAAAGCAGAGCTCTTGGGTAGCTTCTGGACTAAAGTGTTTTGAATTAAACTCAAAGTTTTGAAAAAAACACTGGTAGAACAAACTGGAAATTTATAGAGTTCTTTTATAGAAACTCCTTCTCCTTGGGGAAAACCAAGATCAACTGAGACATGGCTTAAGAGCTGGGTTTAATGCACTGACCCAGTAATCTGAAATAAAGTTTTCCCTCAGAAATGCTCTCCAGGAAAAATGTTTAGCTACAGAGACTGTACAGAGACTTCAGTCCATTGCAGTAACTTAGTCTCCTCCTAAACTGTAAATCCACTGAAGTATTTGTCATCATCAATCTGTGAATCATAACGTACTGAAGAAAGCAAGTTTAAAATATCCAGAAAGTCAAAAAACCACAAAAATTAAACCTTGTTTTACTGTGGATGACACCTCTTGCTTTGCTGTTCATACCTGTTTGTATGTCCTCTCTGCTACACATAGCAGAAAAAAGAAAATCCACACGAGAGACACACGGACCACAAAACTTATAACCACCATTGAGAGAAGTAGAATGTCTCCATTTGATCCAAACGCAGTCATACAAAGTTCTGTGGCAGAATGTGTAGCTAGTTGTTCCAAATCTTTAGCTTGGGAAAGTCGAAAGACAAATGGCATTAAACCCAAGATTAAAGATATGACGTTGCCAAAAATCTGATAACCAATTCCTGGTATATAGCTGTTCACCTGAAACCAAAAGAAAACAAGGTAGATTTTAAATTTTGAAATATGGAATTAAGTCAAAAAATTAATTATTAATGTTATCGTATTACTATCAAAAAGAACACTTTATGACCTGATAAGTTATATGAAACCTTAAACCAAGCATCTTCAGAATTTACTATTAAGAAATAGGAAGTCCTCAAAGAGCACTTAACGCACAGGAACCAAACACGACAAATCGTTTAAAACCCCAACAACGTAACACTGCAGTTAACAGACTCCAGTGCATATCCTTGTATTAAAAATTCATTCAATGCTGAATTAGCAAAGTGTGCCAATCAGACTGTATTGCTTACATCTACGTTGCTCCTGTTTGTATTTTGCTCTTAGGTTGTATGTTTCTAATGGAATCAACGAGTGCAGATGGGACTGGAGTTCTATTGTTCTGGCTACGGCTTTGTAAATTTATTTCTGCTGTGGATTGCACCCAAAACTGTATTGTCTCTGAGAACAAAGTTTGTGAATACATTGCTTTTAACAAGTTGGAGAGGGTAAGTATCAACTTGTCAGAATTGGTGACAGCTTGCTTAAATTACGCTAGGATTTGATGTTCAACTCAACAAAATGCCTCAGGTGTCTATACAGGAAAAGAGCACAATGGCAACTGAGTGAGGTCAGTGTTGGGACCGAGCCTGTTCAACATCTTTGACAGTGACATGGACAGTGGAATTGATGTGCCCTCAGCAAGTTTGCCGATGACACCAAGCTGTGTGGTGCAGTTGATACGCTGGAGGGAAGGGATGCCATCCAGAGGGACCCTGACATGCTTCAGAGGTGGCCAGTGCCAACCTCGTGAAGTTCAACAAAGCGAAGTGCAAGAAGGTAATTAAGAATATTCACAGCAGGTATCACTTTGGAACAATAAAACAGAAATTGGCTATGTTAGCAAGCACCTAACAATGCAAACACATTTCTTTGTCCCAGCACTTAGGATTTGTAGCTCTTTTATCTGTTAGTAACAAGTAAATGAGAGTGATGCAAGCCATGGAACAATAATGTAATAACAGATACTTACATTTAAAAAAA
>NW_009932360.1:45717-52043 GCF_000696875.1 Nestor notabilis | reverse complement strand
CCAAATCAACCCCCCCCCCCAGCAAAACAACAACATTATTTCTGTATTTCCTAAATACAGTATTTGCATAAAGTAAAAGGAATACTCACTCTGTTCATTATCATGCCACTGATTTCAAGCACAGACATATCTGCTTTCTTACAGTCATTGCCCTCCCATACAATTGCACTTATTTTTTCTAGTCCTGGATTCAAACTGTGGATCCAAGGCAAATGACTCTGGGAAAGACAAAGAATATATTCCATCAGAGATAAAAATCTATTGTCTTGTCAGTATGCATGTGTCAGCAATATGCTGACAAAAAAAACCACTCTAGTCTAAAACAAATACTATTATATAGCATTTACTTCATTTACTTCTACTATATGTTAACAATATTCCTCAAAATCACCCACTTCTCCAAGAAACAGCTGTGAGTACAGAGATCTCTCCTTCACCATATTTCATTTTCCAATAGTGTTATTGTTGTTGAGGATTAATTGGCTTCTTTTTTTGATCAAACTTATCAAAGAAGAGAGAGGTTTGAAAACAAAGGTCTACTTAAAAGCCATATTTAATTTTGCCACACGTTTTATGGAATATTTTATTTATTTCTATTATTTTTCCCCCCTAACATTCTAAAACGTACTCTTGTCAGGTTGAGCCTAAGGCCAATAGTTCTTTTTTTATTTGGATTTAATGATATTTGTGTAATTCATAATACTTTTTATGAATGAAGGCCTCCCTATGTTAACTGTATCTGCAAGACTCAGAGATTGTGGCAGGAGTCGAATCATAGAATAGTTAGGGTTGGAAAGGACCTTAAGATCATCTAGTTCCAACCCCCCTGCCATGAGCAGGGACACCTCACACTAAACTATGTCACCCAAGGCTCTTTCCAGCCTGGCCTTGAACACCTCCAGGGTTGGAGCATTCACAGCTTCCTTGGGCAACCCATTCCAGTGCCTCACCACCCTCACTGCAAAGAACTTCTTCCTTAGATCTAACCTAAACTTCCCCTGTTTAAGTTTAAAGCCATTACCCCTTGTCCTACCACTAGAGTCCCTAATGAAGAGTCCCTCCCCAGCATCCTTGTAGGCCCCCTTCAGATACTGGAAGGCTGCTATGGGGTCTCCACACAGCTTCTCTTCTCCAGGCTGAACAGCCCCAACCTTCTCAGCCTGTCTTCATAAGGGAGGTGCTCCAGCCCTCTAATCATCCTCGTGGCCCTCCTCTGGGCCATCAATACACGCTGCTTCAAGAGCCACGCAGTCCCAGCCTGATCCACTGAATGCACTTATGGCTGAGGCACCTTTAGAGAGCCAAATGAGAACTAAAGGATCTGGAAAAATCTTGAGGCAACAAGTTCTGCTGCAGACATCTCTTGACTTCCCTCAGCCCTGTCTCATTCCTCTGCCATTCAGGTGATTAAAACTGCTCTCAACTCTGCCTGGTCAGCTAGCACTATGTGTATCAAACTACTGGAAGTGGTGGTGCTGGGGAGGGGGACGCTGGGTCATGATATTATTTTTAAATTTTAATTTATAATTGATGAAAATAAAGCTTTTTATTTTATACCTGCTTTATCAGTATTTATTTGAAATCTTTGTATTCTGCTCAGTATTCAATTATCTCCTTTTCCCCCATTGATTTATATTATTAAAACAATGCACATATTAGTTGCAGGACTTTCTTAACCACAGATTTCCAAGGTCTCCCTCTAGAGGGAGTATCAACACCAGGAGCTGAAACAAAAATTTCACAATCTACCATCAAACAGAAACAAACTCAATTACAGAAAAGCCAAGTCAATGCATATACTGCAATTCATCTCCCTCTTGTAAGGTTTCTAATTTAGTGTTTATATGGAATGTAACAAGAACAACTAAAATAAATCAAAAAGGCAAAGACTGCATGAAATCCAAATTGCTGTCTCTTTGAGGTTGTTTTTCTGTAGGGGTGAAGGGATGTTTTTTAAAATCAACAAATACATCATCTTCAATTCTGGTTGTAAGTGAAAAGCATGCCTTTCGAAATCCTGTTCCTTAGGTAGCATTACCACCACCTCTTGCATGGCAGTCCTTAGTACTGATGATGGGCTACCAACACATGACATGTTTACCCAGAAGAATGTTCCACATTTTCTCCATCTCTTCACTTAAATGCTTCATATTAGCAATGCAATTAACATACAATTTAAAGATAGGACTTGCATAACTGGCACTGTGACATCTAAATGGATTTTATCAAATGAAGACTAATACTTGTTTGTTAATGTTCAACTATTAACAATGGATTGTGTCCAGCATTAACCCAAGGCAGGCTGCAATTGAAGTGTTGCCCAACAAACACTTAAATTTGCAGAAATGACTGCCTATATGTTGCTACAGAATAGCATTAAATAAGGTGAATTAAATTTTTAGCTTTAAGGTAAAAATAAAAAGATTATATCCAAATTGAGTTTAGACATACTCAACCCACATATAACATCATATATACACATTATATATACATATATATACACATTAGATATTATTTTATCTATTTGCTGGTTTATAGATACATTTATATATAAGCAAATAGAAAGACGTCTGATATGTCCTCATGAAAAAGCAATTTCACTGGAGAAAAGAGCAAAATAGAACAGAACCGTCTACACCACACAGGAAACTTAAAACAATCAGTACTCGTCCTGAACTAGAACACAGATTCAAACACTCAAATATTCTACAGGCTATTTCCTCTTCATTTGACAAATTAATGACTGAATAGCAGAAATCAAATTCTCCTTGTTTCAATTCTATCAAATCACTTTAGCTTTGTAACTTTCATTTAAAGTAGAGTTCTTCCTCTCAGGCCTCCTGGCATATGATAGAACTGATAATACTGAACTTGTGTAGTGCAAAAAAGAGAAATCAGAATTGGTGGATACCAACCTGATGAAACGGGTCATCTCTGTACTCTTTCTTGACACATGGATTCACTTGAGGGCTTTCTACATCTGTCTCACTGGTACAGGAAGAGTGGCACTCTGCACAGTGTAAGAGGTCCTCCCACAGCACATCTTCAGTTTCCGATTCTGGTCTCGTACTCTCAGAGTCTTGTCTGGAGCTTGAACACCGAGAACTGCAGCTAGTACCTGATTTAGGTGTATCCTGAAATTAAAATATCCATTGGAATTAAAGCCGCTGTTTTATTCTACATTGTTCCCCGAGAGAACAGTTAAAGTTCAAATTAGTGAATCCATGTTTATCTGGCTTTTTATATTCCAATCCATTATCTTTCTCATCAGAAAGAATTACAAGTTTATTGAATGAGTGTCTAAGAGGTTGCACATTTTTAGACACTGTACAAACAGGTAACAATCCATGGTCCTTGCTGTGATGGGGAAGGGGGTCACATTATGAGGAATCAAACCATATCAACTATAATAAGGAAATAACTATTTTACAGATTTTCTAGAACTCATCCATTTAGACTTTAACAGCAATTATAAAGCTACAGACTCCAACTACATCTCAAACTTCTGCTTTTATATGCTATAAATTAAGCCTCTTTTAAAACACTTTACAGCTTCACTATTTTTGTGAAAATGTGAAAAATGTTGGAGGCTTAAAGCCATATACATGAGACTGCAATTGTAATGAAGAAACGTGACTGAGTTTGAGAAAAGCATCATTCAGAATGTATTTTAAATTAATTTGATATTTGGATCTTCTGTCTCTAGTTGTTTGAGCTGAAGTACTTTAGCTACTTATTAACTTCTCCATACAGTAAGGAATTCTTTCTCTAGAAATGACAAGGCCCTAGAGGAAGAGCAGATATTTCTAGCCATCTAAGACCTGCGGCACTCAAACAGCCTTTCAAGTAAGCAGTGTGGACATAATTTAACTAGTTTTAAAAGAAAGGTTGGTAAGTTCCAGGAGTACATTTGTAGATCTAAGAGCCTCTGGAAATCACATTTTCCCATTGTTACTACTAACATACCTTCTCAAAGAGAGTGAGCTTGTTTGAAGACAGTTATGCATCAGGTATAGAGAGGAAAAATAAGCAAAGATATATACAGCTAATGCTAGGTATATGTATAATTTACATAGTCGTACATAAAACTGTACTTGAAACAAGCATGCCCTATGCTCAAATTTTAACCATATCTTGGATAAAGAAAGAAAAATACTATGTTTGGACACTCAAATCTGCCCATGCATACATATGAAACAATCCAATGCTGACTTCAGAACAAGAATGCAGATCTTTCAACTACTTTCTACAGCAAGCACAATCCATTTCCTAAAAGACAGGCAGGTAGACTGAAGAGCAGTACCACCCTACTTATCGCTATCCTCTGGAAATTTCCATTCTACCTTACACAAAATTTCTTTCTTTCTACTAGTTTTGAGAATATACACAATTTTTACCCTGAAAAAAAATAAATCAAGCAATTTGTACTAATTTAATATGATGTTAATGTATTACTATCTGAAGAAGTGTCCTTTGTTCTTCCTGAAAACCATGCTTAATGTATTTTATAGAAACAATTTTGTAAAGAAATATTTAGAAAAAATTTGGTCTGAACTCTCAACCTTTATTTTACAAAGTGAAGGATAACATCAATGCAGAAAGTCTGAGCTACTTTTTTCTTCCCAAAATTAGATAAATAAATAAAGTCACTATTGGGTACCACTGACTCCTGCAGTTAACAAAGAAAGAACACTGAAAAAGCTTGCTCAAACACCAATCAAGTGGACAAGTAAACATGATTATAAAAGAAAATGTAGGACACGAGTTGAGAGTATATCCACTGACTTCACTAATTTATTTTTTTTCTAAATACAAAGAAAGCTTTCACAGATTTGAAAACTATTGTTTCATTTCCTTTGTAATTGTGTGGGGGAGGCGAGTTGGTAACAACAAAGAGAAGCTTCCTCTTTCACAGCAGCACTTATCTAAGTAAATGGGGAACAAGTATAAAATATTACTGCCAAAGCTACACATGGAGCAAATTTTGTCTCTTCAGCTTCTGAAGATATCTACCCAGTCTTCCCTAGACGAATAGAAGATTATTTAATAATGGTTTTATGCAAAGCAATAACTTCAGGTCTTTGCAACTGCTGTCAGAGAAAGCAGTATCTGAACCCGTCTAAGGAGACATTCTTATATAAAGGAGAAAGCTTGCTCTTGAGGCTCTGCCTATTAAACCCATGTGTAAGCGAACTTTTGTCAGAGCTGAAATTACTCTTTATGCTCTTTTCTCACAGGCCTCATGTAAAAATGGCAATACAGCCTTTTAAAAACATGTTCCATAAAGCTGTTGTTACATACCACTATCAAAAAAGACCGTAATTTATTTAAAATTATAAATCAATAAAAGCACATACATAACATATCCCTTTGTTTTCAATGTCTGAGTCCTTATAATTAAGGACTCTGCTAATATGGAATCTATGAATTCCCCTCTTCTAAGCTACAGTGTCATCAAGTCTCTTAACATTTCTATATTTTTACGCATTAACAACTTTGTTGAGATTTCCTGACAATATTTTAAATGATCGTTACAATAAATGTGAAGGAATGAAAACTCAGAGGTGGAGTCAATCAGACTTCTCCACAAGAAGGCTACTGATCCAAAGAATAATTAAATGGTAAGAAACAGCAGCACTAGAATGATGAAAATTTGCATATTGCCAATTACTGGTGTTTCTGTAACAAATCAAGTTTCCAGAGGAGATAACTGGTGTCAAGAGACAGCAACAATTGGCCATAACCTGACGTAAGATCTATGGAATACATTTAGGCTCCTTGCAGCGAATGGAAAAATAAGAGGAAGCTCAAACCAACTAAATAAAAACCCTCTTAATTTCAAAATATTGTTAGTCTTAAAAAAAAGAAAGCAAAACATCCCTGTCCCCCACTAGCATGACTTCCAGTTAACAGACTCCTAAAATCCAATATAGAAGAAAAAGGATTTGAGGAAAATTCTATTCAATAAGAAACCAAGAGGTTTTAACAACTTACAGAAAAGAAGCAATGGAAAAAACCATACCTCCAGGGGATAGTGTTTCTTATAATGGTGAGATTTCCTGTTTCGAAGTATACAATCACTAGAAGCACGGTCTACATTGCGACGTAAAGAATACCCAGTTTCAGGCCCCTCCTCACTAGAAACTTCATCTGATAAATTTGTCACAGCCCTGTGAGTGTCCTAATGCAAGAAATATAGTATTAGTAAGACATATACTCATACATATTTACTAGGTCTTATTCTCAACCACTGAAATCTTTCTTCAACATTATTATCTGTGCTCAGTTAAATCTCATGTTAACACATTTCCAAATGTCAAAACCAA
>NW_009932360.1:24721-45686 GCF_000696875.1 Nestor notabilis | reverse complement strand
GCAGGAATTCTAAAATAGAAATTTTAACATCAAAATAAGCACTTCTCAGATGATGAAGGGCTAGTTCATATCGTAGTAAAGAAAAATTCTAACATTTTTATTTTAATGTGATTTTGTCTAAACCGAACCTACCATAAAAGGCTTAGAGGCAATATAGCCCAAAAATTGGTGGTGAGGCAAACAAAAAAATCCCACCAAAACTGCGGTAGCAGACCCTGTAACACTGAATTATCAACACATAGAGTACAAAGTTAACATTTACCTCTTCTTCCAAAGAAAAAGTTCTACATATTGCATGCAGAATACTCAGATCATTAATTTATTCCACTTTCTATTCCTCTGATTTTAAATTAAAGTTAAAGTAGCCCTTACAGAAAGAAAACCAGGCAGCAAAGGGTCATTCAGCTGTCTAAAACATTTTTGTATATGCCCATTTATTATGAGATCACCAGATAGGACCCTGTAAAGCTTCCTTTGGAGTCTTCCTGTCATCAATGAAATGCTAAAAGGACAAAAATACTGAAGCTATTCTCCACAACAAATCCTTTCCCTTTCCTGGCAACATCATTCTCTTTTCCGTGATCTGTTTTCCAAGATGCTTCAAGGTCAAGTCATTTCACTCTTTTAACAGCTAAGTTGCATAGAGAAAGAGAGACACAGAACAATCTGTGGTGTCTTATCTGCTCTCATGCAGTGGCACCAACATGTATTGATTGTCTTTGGAGAAAGAGATGAGAAAGAGTAAAGAGAGGAGTCTATTTAGCCTGTGCCAGCTTCTCTTTAATGTGGATGCATACTCACCAAGCAAGTTAAACACAGACAATATTTCATCCATTCTACCAAAGTAACTGAAAACTCTTTAAAGATTACTTCTTATTTTATTCAACTTATTTCTTTCTACTTTTTTATATCCTTGATTTATCGAATTTCAAGAATGCAAAATGCTTGGAACTTATAAAGACAACTGAACCTCAGTTGCTATCACTGCTGAGAAAGCACCTCCTGCAGAGCAACAGAGTGAACTTTTTACCCCAAGATGAACCTTCATCACCCTCATTCTGACTTAATCATAGGGATTTTTAAGGGGTTGTTATATAATTTGGCTATGAAATCCATAAAGAATGCCTTTCCTTGATAAAAATGTCTACTTGGATACTTCCAGTAGAATAAACTTTCCCTTCGATATGATCACAGAAAAACTCTTTGTTATGATTGATCATAGATGGCAATTACCAATGAGGCAGAGTCAAGTGTAACACTGTCAATACATGTTCAAATGCCAAGAACCAGAGAGAGACAGAAAACATGTTTTGGAAAAGCTATTCCATAGAACAGTAAGATGAAAATAGGATATGCAGGAGATATTAAGACCCAGACAACCTGAAAGTTCTGTTTTCTTTCATGACCACTTACTATGCTTCCATCCCATCCCTATTCCTCAGTATAGAGCCCTGCCTACTTCACTGAGAACTCAAGCTTTCTTCATCTTCTACACAGACCAATTCAAAAATGACCTCAAAATTGTAAACTGTCAGTAACCCAAAATTTGTTCCATTTTAGCATAGACAGACCTGTGCCCAAAGTATCAAAGAGACAGGCAAGGGTACAGTGTGTTCAGCTGGTCTGGTAAAAAAACACATATAAAAGCACACAAATTTGTGCACTGAAATACAGAATGATAAAGAATGTTTTGATCCTCCTACAAGAAAAAGGAAAGGCTAGGAATCTAAGGATGAAATAAAAAGACTTTTGGCCCCAGGGTCCTACATCTGATTTAATTTTAAAAACCTTTTTAAGGGTAAAGTAGATAAGAATGAATCAAAAGCATTGTAAAAATACATCTCACACACCATTTGACAAATTAATAACCCTACTTTGGAAGCAAGGAAGCACACTTACTTTGTGATGACTATGATTGCTGAAGGCTTCTCTCACTGTGGCAGTGCTCCACCCCGACTCTTCTGGTTTAATCACCTCGCATCGACGCTCATGAGCCTGCATACATTCTTCACTGCTTTTACCTGTCTTTTTCCCATCAAGGGACACGTACCCATTATCAGTCTCCGTGGATTTATCTATTGAGATCTTTGTTTTCTTAGATCTATATTTGAAACAAACACATATATATATATTAATGATTCTCTCGGGTTTTTTTCCAGTCTAAATCCTGCTTATCCCCCTCAAGCCATTTTAGTTTAACTAAGATGACCACAAACTAACAATACTAACATTTGATGCAATATTTATAACTATTTCATCTTCTATATAATACATATTATACTTTCCCAAAAGTGTTACAAAAGGAATTGTCAGTGTCTGAAAGAAAATTGTATCATTAGCTACTGAAAGAAAGAAGGAAACCTATGTATTAGAACTGAAACTTCACAGCCACTTTGGCAATATTAGAACCACAAGCCTCAATCGTAAATGAGAAACTTTTCTATTCTATCTAAACAACAACAAAAAAAGAGGTATGCTAAAAGTTTAAGTGTTATTAATTCAAAGCAAGTATGCCATTTCCTGAAGATGCAAACAAACATGCTGTTAGTATTCTGTACACAGATGGGTTTTGTTGTAACTGTTCTAAACACACTCACCTTATTGATAACTCTACTAAACAGAAGGTGTTTAATTTAATCTTTCCCGTATTATCCAGTAACACCCTTGGCAACGTGTTTCAATGTATCTTACAAACACACTAACTGAGCCTGTTTTCAAGTCACAAAATAAGGTTATGAATTATGCTTCAGTATTATTATTCCTAAGACTACTAAGTAGTGATGAATAGTCTTCTATAACATTCTCTAGATGTCAAGATCTAGCCAACAAATGTAGCAGCAAGAATGTCTAATTCCAGGAAGAGGCTTTCTCAAAGTAAGTATTTGAAAGATTATACTTCCAAATTAGGAAATGGCAGTCAATGAAGGAATGCAAAGGAATAGTAGCTTGCTACCTTATCAATAGAGACTACTTCAGTTCTTCATTTAAGCAATTAGTATCTTGTTTTATTAGATTTTGGTTGTTAAGAACACTTGGAGGGGGGGCAAAGTGTTTCAAATCAAGTTTCCAGATTTTTTTAATTTTTATTAGAAGTAGAACACTGGACATAAACCCATCAAGAATCTATTCAATTGATCTTGTGCTTCTACGAGGGAATACGCATTGCATTTCTCTTTAAGGAGTGAGGCATTCTGTGAGAGCTTGGATTACACAGCAGAAGATTAAATTCCTCTTTAACATGTACATCAAACAAATCAAGAGAACTGGGATAGTCGCCTCACATTCCTCCCAAGATAAGGTATCCCACATATACAGGGAAGACCTGAACACAGAAAGTGGCTAGGGAGAACTGGATAAAATGGAAAAATCCATTCCCTAAATTCTTAGCCAACTTTATTTCTAAATGAGTACAAAAACAGCAGAAACACTTTCTGTAGTTATTATATATTTGCATAGATTAATTTTTATTATAAGCTTACAAAAGTAGAGAGACAGCAAGATGCTTTAGCATGCATTTTGTGGTGGAGAAACAGCTACTATATCTCCTGTTTGCATATTACCAAAACTCACATACAGAGTTTTCATTTTCTAGGTTCATTAAGTAGATGATCTAAAATGTTACTGAGGCTTTGGACAAAAATGTCAAACTATCAATAGTAAACATGTTAGAGCTTTATTTCTGTGGCCTTTCATAATGTCATTGTTTAACTAAGTTAATGAAGATAAAACAACTGAAGGAAGAGAAAGCTTAGCTTATTACTTAATGGAAAAAATTGCTGTTCCACTTCTGGAACAAAGCACGTATCGGCATTTCAGGGGCAACTCATTGTGAAGTAGTATGTTTCAGTAAGCTCAGTTGTGAGCACTAGGAAGTAGCAATAATATGAAATTATCTGCAATAAGGTGGAACCCAGAGAGGACAATTTTTACTGCATTAAATATACTTCTGGCACTTTTAAAAAATTCTTCTTAACAGTGCAAAAGGCAATGCAGTTCTCATCACATACGTAGATGTACACATCCACTCATTACTCCACAAGTTACTTAGCTGTGTAAATAGAGTAACAGGACAACTATACCACAGTTCACTTGAGAAGTTTCTCTGCATTTCACATTAAATTCGAAAGCTACTAGGAAGAAGTAGCTTCAAACAGTTGAGTAGGAGCAAATAAGAGAAAAAAAGAACGTAGACATAATTTGTTCAGATAGGACTTCACTACCCAAGCAATGTTGCTAAAATTGCAAGACAAAGATGAGCCAGATAGCAACGAAGGCTCATTTTGAAAAACAGGTAATTTGACCAAAGTCTTTAATTAGTCTCTAACGTGGGAACCAAAGTTATTCTTTGTAAGAATCCCTAAATTTAAGTGTCAAGCCAGAAAAGCATACATTTCCACTTATCACCAGGGTGCACTATACTGATAAAAAAAGCCCAATAGCAAACATGAACAATACTTCCCTGATAAAAATGCATAGTTTCCTAGAATTACTATATACATACACATCATTAATCAACTTTTAAAATTTCATGCTAGAATTCAAAGTATTTAAGAGTAAGACAGGACAACACCATGAATATAACCAAGGTCTTAAAAAGCTTGAACATATGCAAAAGTTAACTCGAGGAAAGCTTTCAGTCTTAATCATGCATTACTTAAGAACAAATATTAAGGAAGATGTACTTTCCAACCCTAACCATTATATGATTCTACATAAATCTTGTTTCTTCAAGACTGTCAAGTATTCTGTTCCTCTGTATTTTAATCGGAGTTGGTCAAAAAAACACCCCAAACCTCCTCCCTGCAAAACTTTTAAAGAAGTTTCAATTGTAAGATTTCCATAACTGGAGTAAGGACACATTTGTCCCAAATCACTGCTACATTCTGAATAAATTATCTATTTGAATATTGACATCCATTCCAGTGAAATTAATAATTAGTATTTTCTAATTTGGCCCTGTGCTGAATTGAAGTTTAGAATGATATCTTATTAGTCAGACTGAGTTTTGCCATTCGAAAGGTTATTTATTGAATACACAGTTCCAGATTACCAATGACCTGAGTGTAGACAAATGGTCTGAGTACAGAGTGTCCTGCCCTAAAGCAAAGAACACAATTTGAGGTTAATTTTGAAACCATGCGTTTAAGACCTATATTTAAAATTCCACAAAACGGTATCTCAAAGCTTAATATATGTGGAAAACTGCTGTAAATAAACACTAATGATACATTCTAAAGTCCTCATCTAAAAAGCTTCAAAATAAGTCTTAAGAATCAGGAGAGGTAACACTAAAGAGCTTCCTTGCAGTGAGGTTTCACAAGATTTTTTCAGTAACATCACCAAGTAATATATATATGTATATATATTATATATATGTATACATACACACACTACTTCTCATTAAATGGTTTAAACAAGTCCTTAGAGCAAGTCCCACTGAACCCTCCTGAACTGAAAACACTCTGAGCTCAATACCAGGGAAGGTAAAGGAAAAACAAATGAGTCTCCCAACACTCCTCTTCTTACTGCACATCAGCATCTTCCATGAGCGGAAAACACTCAAAAGTGTACAAGATTACACTCCAAGCACAGCAGAAAGTAATGCACACAGCCCAAAGAACAGCAGTGGTGTCTATCACTGTGACTCATAGTTTGTCAAAGCCAGCTTCATCTTACACAGAAAAAGGCAAAGGAACTCTCCTCTTGCAGTATTTGTAAACATTTCAAAAACTTCTCCAGGGTTTCAACTACATATTCCCAGAATGTAACACCACATGAAGTAAGCTTTACCAGTAGTTAAGGGCACATATCACAAGTATGACAGACACGTTACTGTTGCCATACTTAAGATGCAGCATGCACAACAAAACATCAATGTAGTAACTTGCAGTATCCCTTTTCTCAATTCCCTACTATTTTTATGAGCATATTTTCTCCTGCTAATAAATACTGATCTATAGCACTCACAATGCTGTGTGTATCTTGAGCACAGACTGCTATAGAATGTGTTTTTAACTTTTAATTGCCTGGAGCACTACATTATCAGATCGATCACTTGCAAAACAGCTCTGGCACGTAACAGGGTTAGTTGCTTCTTCCAATCATTAGAAAATGCATCTTCAGTGTTTATTTATAAACTAAGCACTGTGCCTATTTGAATCCTGAAGGCTTTTCCTTCACAAAAAGCATGTTATTTGATGACAGTCATACAATTCAATAAGCATTCTGTCAGAGTAATAAGCCGCTAATGTAATAAAGAAAACTTATAGAGTTAAATTTTCTTATTTGATTAAAATTGAGAAACCGAGTCGGTTCATTCCCAATAGCCCACAGAGTACTCCTACATCAACATATAATTGCATGAGCATTTACAAGAGTCAAGAAACAACACATTAGTACATGTTCAAATACTGAGATGAGTTTACTATTAGAGAACAAAAACTAGATCAACAAACGTTTAATCATTACATCAATGTTTACTTATTTAGAAAAGGGATAATGCATCTCTAACACATATGTAGCCTTGAATAAATACAAACCCTGATAAAAAGAAAGCAGCATGCCAGATATCTCTGAAGACAGCGCCAATACTGCAAGAAGTGCTTGTACCGTAGCTCTGCACTGTTCCCTCCTGTGTGTTATCTGTGGTACTAGAGCCATCTCCTTCCCTATGTACTTCCAAATGTGCTGCTTTCCTTAATTTCCTTCATCAGAAGAGATCAAAATTGAAGGTAGCTTTATAAGTGCAATCTACTCATTCTGTAACGTGTTCAGCAGTTTAAGCATGCAAAAACAAGCAAGATTTCAAAATACTTTACTAAAGCTTTATCACATCAATTTAATAAACTCCATTTAATAAAACTAACCTCAACACTCATTATCATAACACTTAAACCCAAAATACATTTCATCTCACCATCAGAGGCTTAGACGTGCAAAGTTCACTACTGCAGGTCTTCCCATTTTAATGGGACAATTCACTGCAGCAACCATACTCAGTGAATTGCAGGAAGACTTAAATTCTACAGTTCCAGTAGCATCTCCTCTAATGTACGTTTCCCACAAAGATCATGAGTCAGTAGCGCACGGAGTTATAAAACTAAACTTGCAGCAATGTAAATACTGTCACTCTACCACTATTCAGATACAAACTGTTTGAGGCAAAATGTCAGATTCAATGCATTAAAATTCAAATAAAACAATGCATAAATTAGTCAATGCATAAAAGTTAAAGAGCACCAATTAAGAACTCAGACAAAGAGAGTACCAATTTCTCATCTCTTGCAAAGCAGAGACTGTAAACCCCTACATTTTTTCATGCACGTTCTTTAGAATAGTTTAACAATCCTAAATAAGTACTATAACATAGACTATACCTTCTTCTTTTACCCCCTGTGCTGGGGGGTGGCTTAGGAGTTCGTGTTGAAACAATCTGACAATGCACAGTTCCAAGTAGCAACATTAGCCATATTGGCCCAATTACTTCAGTCAGAGGTATATTATGTGGGCTTTGGGCTGTATAGAATAACACTACAGCAGCAACTGGAAAAGAAGGGAAATGAAGTTGAGTTCAATATTTGCAATGTCTGAAATGGCCAACTTGTTACATGGCTTTTGTTAAAAAGACAAACACTCAGATCTAGTCCTTTACCTGCATTTTAAAGCAACCCATGTAATTCTGAGAGGAAGGGATGATAATTGCAATGAAATAGCCAGTAATAAAGATTTAAATAGTTGCCTACTGACTTAATACCCATCTCTTCTTTTACACTTATGTAAAAGCTCAAGAAACAGGTGGCAGAATGAAGTAAGGTAGGGGAACATTTGGAAAGCTAGACACATCATGAAACTTTAAATGAAGGTGAAGCTTCAGTCGGAGACAAAACCAAAAAGCAAATGTTATCCTTAAAGCAGCCCAATTAAATTTATTTCTCTATCACCTATAATGAAGCAGTGTACAACTCACCAAAACAAAAGCAGGTTGGCCAGACAGGTCAAAGCCTCTCCATCCCTGGAGATATTCAAACCCTGACTGGACACAGCCCCAACCAACCTGTTCTAGCTGACCATGCCTTGAGCAGGGTTCAGGCTATCTCCAGAGGTCTATGCCAACCTCAACTAGCCTCTAATTCTGTGAACAATATATCTATTTTGATACCAGAAGGATTAACAGACTTGAGTCTAGAAACTTTATATTCACTAGCAGAATGCATTTTAAACTCCGTATTCCAGTCCAAGGACAAAATTACCCATATGGATAGACAGACATGCGTAAGCGCAACCCTATTTACATTTCATACATACCTGTGTGCATATTTTCTAGCAATGAGGCAAGATCAGAGACAAACCATGTAAACTATGAGGTGGTCCAGCTGAAATGACCAAGACTAAGTAGCACTTGCAATTGGAAAAGCGGCAGCTTCCAACTCCACAGTTAACTGTTATTTTTGTAACCTATAACTTTTTATATATAGTCAACACCCAGGTAACTCTTCTTGCTCCTGCAGCCAGAGCCCAACCACTTCTGTAACTTCTGCAACTCAGAAATGTCTTTACAGGCTTCAAGTTGATCTAAGCACACTCAACAGACATGGAGCAGACAGAAGAGGTGATCCCTCCCTTTTCTCTGCTTATTGTATGTTCCTGTTGCTGTGCCTCTATGGCTTGAAATGCCATGTTCTGTAATTCAGCTGAGAGAAGATATCAAGAAAAAAATAATACAAAATCTCCGAGAGACAATTCAGAAACAGGGGAATAATTCTCTG
The DNA here is from genome assembly GCF_000696875.1 of Nestor notabilis. Lineage (NCBI taxonomy): Eukaryota > Metazoa > Chordata > Aves > Psittaciformes > Psittacidae > Nestor > Nestor notabilis. Next base: position 36,921 of record NW_009932360.1, on the reverse strand, counting down.
TGCCTAATATCTACGTGTCCCATGAGAACTTGGTTTTGTTCTTAGACCACTAAGAAGTGAGAGTCCCATAACTTAAACCTGTTCCTAGCACAAGAAATACCTGGTACAAGTTCAATGGTTTTCACCAGTTCTTTACTGAAATTAACTGAAAAAATATACAGCCACATGCAAATTTATATGCCACATTCAAACACCTAAAATGTATCACATGAAGCCACACCTAACACAGCAGGTACCTGTGATGCGAAGAGATTAGATGTTGTTTTCATGAAATAAACTTTAGCAAGGCAACCAGTATTAGAAACACAATGGAATTATTTTTGGTTGTGGTAATCCATTTCTAATTTCCCATCAGTCTTTTTCCTAACTTAGAAGTCTTACATAGAACACATAAAGCATCTTTTATTACTACATATGGACTAAGTTTTTTATGATGATGTTTCTCAGAAAGACAGTTTGCATCAATCAGAAATCCAGCTTTTAAAAAATAAACAAAGGTACAGATAGTAGGAGGCAATTACAGATAATATCACCCCTTCCTAAATGAATTTATCCAAGTTTCGCATACATACAATTAGCTTCATGAGGAATAAAGTGTAAATAAGTAGCCAATTTTGACTCCTACCATACAATTTGGATAAACGTGTATTTCTGAGAACACAGAGCTCCAAAGATCCATGTGAAACGATTTGCAGGAGTGGGCCTCCACAATATGATTTTGAACTTCACTACAAGATGACTTTCATTACGTAAAACACATTTAGCAAAGCAGAGTGACATGGAAGAAATCATCATCTTCCATAAGATACAAATCTGCAGATTGAAGATTCCCACCATGAAGTTTCACACAGATTTAAGAAAACATTACAGATCTCCTGATGTTTTCAGTAGGACAGGAAGGAAACCCAAGAACTTCTTCCTGCACAGTGTGTCAATACACTGTGGTTCAGAATATCCTAGAATTGCTCCTACCAACACAGCTAGGCTTCCAAACAGAATTTATCATACCACTTTTAATGATTTCTTTACTTATTTATAGGATTTGGACTTGTACTTTTCTAAACTACAGTGGTTCATTTTGTGAAACAAACACAAAGTATATTATATCACAAAGAGCAATAATCTGTGTCAAAGGAAGCAACTGTACATTCCAAAAACCAACAAGCATTTATTATTATAGCATTTAAAGCTTTGAAATATTTGTATTACCACATTTAAAAATGCATACATACATATGTATCTCACCACAATACACAATTATTCTATCACTATTAAAGTTTCTTGTTTCATACTTAAGAAACACACAATTGAGATACACAGTATAATGTCACACTTCATTTTCTTGTTAGAATATAGAAACATTTTTAAAGTCAAAATCAGCAGTGCTATATACTAAACAGATAAGGAGTCAGAAGAAAAAGGTTTTACTTCTACCTTAATTCATCGGCCTGTTCCATGACCTTGGATAAAAACCCATTTCTCTGTAGTTCTCTTATTACACATTCTGCTAATCACACTTTATACTAAAGGAAACCAACGTAAATAAAACCTGGAATTTAAATCCACAGCCAAGGAAAGAGTTCTTTCCTGCAGACTTACATAAATGCTAGCAGGTATCGTGCTAAAGCTAACTGATTTCAAAGCAATAATTCCAAGTAATGCAGTTCATAAATAGAAAACACTTAATTAAACATATATAAACAAATAAAGTCAGACCATTTTACAACAGTGCCAGGGAGAATCGGTCATGATGACAAAGGCTGAGCTACAAGACTAAATTCAGATTCAGAGCTCAAAAATACAACCACTGGAATTTGAAGTGTTTTGTTGTTAAGGTCTCTTAATAGATTCTTGACATTTTGGTGCTACCTTACCCATTTGGTACAAAATGAACAACTGAGCACAGCTTCTGAGTACAATCTAAGTAAAACTTACGCAGAAGCGCTAGAAGGAGAGGCTTGAGGGGTTTGTTTTAAATAGCTTCCAACTTAAAAAATTGTCCATTTAATTCACTTACATATACATTATAAGTCTTAAATTTCAAAAACCCCCAAATCCTCTGCAGTTAATTCAGAAAAATTTAAATAAGTTTTTCAAATAGCTGGATTATAGAGTCATACAGAATATTATTAATACTTTTCCAATGTTTGTTAATTTGCAGCCTCAGAAGTATCAGAAACATTTTGTCACATTACAGACCATATGGATTAGGGAAATGATGCATCCTGACCGTAATTTTAGTAAATCACACATCCCAAGAAACCTGAAGGAAAAAAAGTTAATCACAAAACAGCCCTGTAATTAATGTCCTAAAAAAGTTGCTTGCACTCAGAATCTGCACTGAGTTACTATTGTGCTGCTTTTGGAGTCTTATGGAGGCTCCACAGATTAAGTGTGGGTATATTTTTAAAATAAATATAATAACATGAATATAAAAAATGACTATAATGGTGTTTCTCAAAATAAACATGGTAACACCTACAAACATGGTAGCAAAGGAACTATAACTTACATATTTTACTACCTATATTACTACAAATGAGATTAAAATTATTAATACTATGGGATCACTTACCACAGTATACACAAATGCTAATATGTGGAACAATACTTCCTAAACAGCTGTCTGGAAGCAGGGATAAGAAGTTTTGATAGGAGACCACAGGAATAATTGTCAATATTTCAAGTTTAGGGGCACTGGAACTGGGAAATTCATTTTATAGCTGCTAACATCACCATACAAGAGGCACTGGCATCTCTTTTTTTTAACTCCATTTCTTATTTTAAATGCAATTTCCGAATTATACAGTGATTCACAACTGCAAGGACAGATGGTAAAATTGAAAAAGTAATATTGTATTTTAATTGGATTTCAGAGGAAAACTTTCAAGTCATTTAGCTTCTCAGGGTACTTAAATTGCTCCCAGTTTTCTGTTCCATTTGTTCTGATCCATGCTTCTGATATACTCATTATTCTTGTGACTTCCACACTGTTACTTGTTCATTACGTTACATTCTTCCCTTTCTAATTTTCCTCATATATTGCATGTAAGTAAAAGAAGCACAAAGTCAGATTACAAGAACTCAAAATTGAGCATCCTGAAATCTGTGAATTGCTTTCTGTTTGTCAACAGTTGCTCAGAATTCCTTCTATAATCTAGGAAATATCAAATTAAGATGCATTGTCTCCCCATGGTAATGGAAAAAAAATCAGCAGATGCGGGTAGCACAATAAACCCCTCATTTACCAGTCATTCAGAAGCATGTCTAAGGTCTGACAGAAGTGTAAGCTAGAAGTTCACTGCCTCTGATGTGACAAAGTAACACCTGGAAAGATGACTAAAAACTGGTCAAACAGATCACCCCACCAGGCTGCTGAAGCTGCATGCACCTTGGCAGGTTTGGCCTTGCTTGCTTCTTGATCTGCACAAGTACCAAAAAGACCCAAAGCCCAAGACAAAATACGCTGCCTAAGCCAAAGGCTCCTTGATATTGATCAGTCCTGAACTTAAATTAAATAGTCCTGGAAACCTAAGCGTGTGCTAAGTGCTTTAGAAAGCCTGTGAGGAAATCCTTAAGTTTTCAGTATGCCACCTTTATATATGTAAAGGGAATGTTAACCAAAAGACACATCTTTGGGACTGTGCCATTCCAGTATTTTCTGAAAATACTGCAATGATCCTTAACAGCCTAAAGTGAACCAAGTAACATACAGCAGCTTCCATATGGTTAAAATAAGGCACTCAGTTGAAGCTGATCCTGTAATCCAACTCTACCTTGAAGAAGGTAAAGAACAAGCAGCCAGAAAAAGATGACCCTTGATGTTACTTGTAGCCACCACCTGTAGAAGAACGGAAAGAAAACAACTCTCACGATTCCTTTGCGGGTCAGAGATGTCCAAGGGCTTTCAGGTTTTGCTTTAGCAAAAGCAGATCCTTTAAAAAAAAGAAAAGAAATTTGATACATTTAATTGTTATGGCTAATAATAACTTCAGTTGTTCAGTTCGGGAGTAGTTAAGAGAGTTATTTAAAGGAGCACTTATTAAACATTATCATTTTAATAAATATCACATTTCCACCATTTCACCATCTCCTCAATCAAAAATTTGTGTAAATTATTGGTGTCCTCTTGACTGCCATTATCGGGAACTTCTATAATTGCCTAGATTTTGGAATGTGTGAATGATAAAACATTGCCATTTCTTACTAGGTAAAAATTATTTTAAAATAAATTATTAAAAACCAGTGCTTCACTGAGGTATCAGAAACTTTATGAAGCAAAAGGAAGTCATATGCAAATTCCACATGCCTGTGCAGGCACAGCAGAGCCCTTTGCTGGCACAGCAAGGAGATCTAAAACATCAACATCTGTAAATTGCTCCAGCCATTTCATTCAGGGGAATGGAATATGGTTGAGAAGTACAGAAGAATATCTGTCCAGCTGAGGAAACAGTCCCAGCAGCAGGGAAGCCTCTCCTCCAACACCATTTTCCATTTCACTCATTCAAATGTCCTTTCTCTCTTATATCCCTCTATTCCTTTTTCTTCCTGAATATTCCCACTTCTCTGGCAGCTAGAAAACTGCATAACATTTACCTAATGGGAGTGTGACTTAAATTATGTCAAGGTTACTGCTTGGAAAGGGCAACTCGTGCATGCTGCTATGCCATCTCCACCCTGTTTACAAGTAGAACTGGCATTAGTGAGCTCTGTGCTGGCACAGATGAAACACTGCCTGTACTGGAACTACTTTAATACCAACTTAGACATCCACGCAGAGCAGTCATTTAAATGCTATTCATGTATATCACTATATTGAAGTGCTGTACGGCTGTTCCTGAATTCCTACAAACATTTAGGTTTTGGTTCTGTTTCTTTAAAGTTCAAATGTTACTTGATTTTCTTTCTTTCTCTCACAATCCCATTTTTAAAGCCATATTGTCAGGTGATGTGATAAAAGCTGGTCTGCACACCTGCAGAGGACCTCAAAGAGACAATGGCTGTTGGAGAGGCCCAAATAATACCCTGCTGGGATTCTTCTAGACCCATCAATGGAGTCACCAGCCCATCATTGAAGGCCCATCTGCCCAAGACCAGAGCAGGACAGAGGCACAAGGGCAGAGAGAAATCCAAATCATAGGAGGAGCACCTTGACAAGGCCCCTCCGAGGGCTGTCCTAGCAAAGCCATCAGCTCTGTTGTCCATAAACATGAGTCATTGAGAGCAGCAATCCAGATCACCTTTCAAAGGAAAGAAAGTTGCTGCTTTCTTTAAAATGAGTGTGGGATTCATTTTAAGACTCATTGTGGGGCTGCCTTCCACATTCAGCTTTGGGGTCCCCAACGCAAGGATGTAGACCTGTTGGAGCAAGTCCAGAGGAGGGCCACAGTGATAATCAGAGGGCTGAAGCATCTCTCTTATGAAGAGGCTGAGAGAGCTGGGCTTGTTCAGCCTGGAGAAGAGAAGGCTCAGGGAAAACTTTAGAGCAGCTCCCAGTACCTAAAGGGCTGACCAGAAAGCTGGAGACTGACTTTTTAAAACAGCATATAGTGACAAGGGGGGTGGTTTTAAACGGAAAGAGGGTAGATTTTATGATAGATATTAGGAAGAAATCCTTTACTATGAGGCTGTTGAGATACTGGCATAGGTTGCAGTTGCCCAGAGAAGCTGTGGCTGCCCCATCCCTGGCAGTGTTCAAGGCCAGGTTGGACGGGGTTTTAAGAAGCCTGTTTTAGTGGAAGGTGTCTCTTCCTGTGGCAGGGGGGTGGAACTGGATGATCTTTAAGGTCCCTTTCAACCCAAACCATTTTGTGCATTTTGTGATTCTATGATTATGGGATACAGGGAAAAAGGAGCTCAGATTGCACAGAAATTATGGGATGTTCAGGGAAGAACCAAGGATGGGAGAAAGGAGGCGCTTAGGTGATTTAGGGAGGAACAAGCAGGGGGAAATTGATAAGTAAGCAGATAAAAAGTAAGGCCATGAGTAAGGCCATGCATAAATAGCTGCTGCTTAGGATGCTGCTTGTCTGGCTGAGCCATGTGCCTGATCAGCTCAGCCTGTACTATCTTCTTATTAAATTCCTTTAACTCTCTCCAGGGGCAGGGGCAGTCTGTTCTGTACACGTGCAAGCACACACACAGAGGGCTGAGTGCCAGCACCAGAGTCAGACATCAGAACAGGAGCCATGGGGCTGTTTGTGTGTGGTGCCAGCAACCTGAGCGAGCGTGGCAGTGCTAAGTGAAGGTCAAGTCAGACTCACTGGTGAAGGGGTGAAGCAGCCTGAGAGCAAGGGCAGAAGCAGGTCTCTAAAGGTGAGCTCTGGGTGTGAGGGTGCCTGTGTATCTCTAAGGGCAAGAGCAAAGCAGCGTGCTTAGGTTAATTTGAGACTGAATTCAAAGAGCACAACGTGGAATAGATTCAGGAGACTGTGCTGGCTGCTGGGCTCATGGAAAATAATGCTAATCATGTTTTCCTCAGCCTTCATGAGGCATAAGGGAAATTCTATAAAGATAAAAATAAATGAAGACTAAAGGCTTTTTGAAAAGTTTCAGGCTGTCTGACCTTCTGTTGCCGTTTTGCTATTTAAAACAGACATGAAATATCCAAAAAAAATCCAGGCTTTTTTTCTCTCCAGAAATTTCACCACAGCCGAATAGCTAGATGCCACGAGACGTGGAAGAAATCTGAATGCTTGGCAGTAGGAGATTTCTGAACTAATAACTCCAAAACCTTTTTCCACGACAATCCATGTGTTCCTTTTTTCTAAATCTATACAACAAAATTTACAACAAGTTTTTAAGTCTTCAGTTTAATCTAAAGGTCACCTTTTAACAATATTTCATATCCACCTTCGTCAAGAGGAATTACGTAGGGTTTGTTGTGGGGGTTTTTGATGGGTTTGGGGTGAGGGGTTGTTTGAGTTTATAGGTTTGTTTTGAAAAAGCTTACTAATATGGTCTTGTTATAAGACACAGGATGGCAGCTATTTTTACACTCAGAAAACCAGCTTTTTCTAGCTCAGGACCTACCTCTTACAAGATCAACATCTATGAGGTCTGGTTTCACATGTCCTGTTTTCTTTGGTTTGTTTCTCAAACCCTGCAATAGGCAAATACTATCAAAATACATTCCTGCAGATGACAGACATCAAGAAAAGGTATCTGTGTGGTCAGTAATTGTATTTAACCTATACTGCTGTTAAAAATTCAGACAAATATGTCAACTTCATTGATTTAAAGTACAATAAAATAAACATTCTAAGGAACAAGGCACAATAAATGCCTTTTGCACACTTCTCAATCTGAACAAAACCCAACCAATTACTGACCCATCAGGTAATTTCTCAAACACAGTTAAGCACTAAGCATTCATGTCTCATGGTTTGGGATTACACAGACAACATATGCATACACTTGCAAGAATTAGTAATATGCTTCTATTAGGTTTTCAGAACTTTAACAACAAATTACTTTTCTGAATCTCTTTTCTCTTTAGATGTCTAATTAAACTTCACAAAATGCTTACATTGCAATACTTTCTTTCCAACCTAAACAGAAAATCATGTTGTAATGCAAGAGCCACTAATCAGCAAGTTCCACTGTCAGGAATCTATATTCTAGAAAAGTATTGATTTTTTTCTTACTAGTGAATATAGATTAACCTGTTAAAAAGAGAAGAAAAAAAAACCCACCACACAACAAGAAAACAGGAGGAAGAAAAAGCAGCTTATTTTGTCTTCTAGAAACAGCATCTTCCTTCACTGAAGAGCCAAACTATCTTGCAAAACTTTTAACATTTGTTTTTAATGCCAAAATGTGATACTGTACCCTCAAGCTTCAGAGATAGCCACTAGTTTATTCCAATCCCTTCAGATTAGGCTCTTGGTCACATTAGCCAATAATGATTCCACAGAATACAATTTATGCAGAGCAAAATGTAGTATCTCAAAAAATATTTTGCATACAAATGGAATCAAAATGGAAGTGGTTTAACTGTTTTCATTCAAAAAGCAGTTGAATTCACAGGTGAACTGTAATTTCGATCATTGTCTTATTTCATCCATGTATAAAAACATTTATTACTTGAATGCAAACATTAAATTCAGATGAAAGCATAAAAATTAAATTATTATGGATGAGAGAAATATCAGTGAATCCGGAAATGCTAATCTTCATATGAACTATATCAAGTAAATGATTCAGATAGAGCGCAGCTCAAAATATTTCTCACATCCAAATTCAACTGGATTTATTTTTCATGCTGAAATAATAATTGGGAGGAAAAAACCCCAAACAGTTCACAATGAACTAGATACACAGTCACCACCTGAAGTAAGAGTTTGCTTGAAACAAAACAAAATTAGCACATAGAACTGAAACCGATAGGATAAAATGTGCTCTGAGGAGGACAAATAGAGAAAACCAGTTGCATGTAGAGTTAAGCACTGCAAAGAGCTTGACGTACAAGATTTTCACAGAACAGTAGTCTTAAAACCACAGTAATTTTATGTGGAATGAGAAAACAAGCCCATAATTAGAATTGGAAATAACTATAATTCTAGAACCATCTACAGATTCTTGCAAAATCTTGTGTGCGCCACACCATTTCATAAAAAAGATCTAAAATCTTAAAAATAAAATGCTGGATGATGTAGTAACTTTCAAATGTGTAACTGCTTATGGGCCACAAGATTTTTCTTTAATGTCGAAATAAAGATGCCTGTGCCTCTTAGAAGAAATAACTGCCTGGAAACACATGCACAATCCTAGGAAAATTGTACCACTGTGGCTAAAGTTATGTTTTCATTTTGAAAAAAGAATTCCGCAAAAAAGGTAGTCAACTGTATAACTTGAAGCATCTTTCACAGGAAAAGAAGTGGAGGCACATTCTTTAAAAATTCCATTGGTCAAATCTCAAATGCTTTCATCAGTGTCCATGGACTACAGACGGTGAAAGAATTCCATCTATTCAGGTGCAATTTCTCTACTCTCTTAATGCATCACAAATATCTGTAATATATATGCAAAACAGAGATGTTTCAAACTTAATCAACACAAATATTCATAGTGTTTCATATCGTTTAGGCCCATCCAGCTAATTCATACGATTTCTATTCAGCATCAAACACATTTCAGCTAACTAATAGTAAAAATAAAGTTTAAATAAAAATGCTAAAAAATAGTTGCTAATATTGTAAAAATTCTTTTGCACATATTTTAAAATGAATCTTGATACACTGTTATACTTCTAACTAAACTGTAAATTTATAGTCTCAGAAACAGCTTTCCTGCTAAAAATTAATAAAGCTTTAGATTTTTAGTAAGGTTCATTTATAAACAGTAGCTTTGAGATCAAAGCACTAATGTGCAATACTTGAACTTAGTAGTCTGAGTGTTACCATTGTTATAATAAACTCAGTCAACACAAACTCCTATAGACACAGTCATTAATTTGTTAGTTACTGGGCTCCCAAGCCAACAAAATGCATTCTGAAGAAGCACAAGGCATTATTTACAACACATTATTTGAATAATGCCCTATTATACAGTAGTTACAAGAACTTCTGTCCTAAGCGTCCAGCAGGTCGAGGGAGGTGATTCTCCCCCTCTAGTCCACTCTAGTGAAAAAATTCTTCCCTGTGAGGGTGCTGAGGTGCTGGCACAGGGTGCCCAGAGAAGCTGTGGCTGCCCCATCCCTGGCAGTGTTCAAGGCCAGGTTGGACACAGGGGCTTGGAGCAACCTGCTCTAGTGGAAAGTGTCTCTGCCTGTGGCAGGGGGTTGGAACTGGATGATCTTTAAGGTCCCTTCCAACCCAAACCGTTCTGTGATTCTAATTCTAATTCAATGCCTTGAAACTCATGCAGTACTAGCATACTTCTTCTGTGCACTATTTGCAGAAATAAAGGTTAATTGCAAGAAAATGTTACTTGAATTAACTTAAACATCATGGAGTATGACATAATATACAATCCATAGAACTATCACATTTAGGACTGATTTCTTTTTCTCCAAAAGTTTAGCAATGTGGCAGACACTGATGGCACTGTTAGTTAAACCAAAATGCAAAGAACACTGTTAACCTGCTTGTTCAGAGAAACAAAGCCTGAGGTACTTACCAGTCTAATAAACTGTACAAAACAATGACAGCGTCATAAAGAGGAAAAGTAAACTGCAGGTATAAGGTAACTAACTGGAAGTAAAGAGAGCTCAGATAACTGACGTTAGAATTCATCACAAGGAAAAGTGAAAGACAAAGGCACTAAAACAACTAAGCCCTGGCTTAAGATAACTGAAAAGAAAAATGTACAGAAAAAGACATACAGAAAAAAATACAGAAAGATGCAGCACTCTAAATGCTGCAGACTTATTAATTATGTAGAATAAACAGAGCATAGTATGCCAGTTATGTTGGTTGGTTACCCTCCAGAAGTCTAGTTTTACTTTACCAGTATTAAATACCATGTAAACTGCACCAGTCTACACAATCAGACAGCGCTGCTGCTAACTAGCCAAAAACAAAGGCTGAAATACTATTACCTTTATTTCTCTTTGCTCTACTGATTTTTCCCATATTTGTTGATCATATGCGCCAATCTAAAAAGAACACACACACAAAAACTACATTAGGTTTTAAAAGCCATTGATCAAACAAAAATCAATCAATCAACCATCAACAAGATAAGCATGAAAACAGCATTTCCTCAGGGGGATTTATTTACAAAGAAATCTTTGTCTTCTCCATTCCATCTCGGCTGGACTGGATCTAGGGAATCTTGTTAAGTGAGCTGTGCCAGAAGGGAGAGGAGAGCAAGATGACAGCCCCAGCCTCCTCGCATGACTTGTGCGAGTCAGAGGACTGAGAGCACCACGGGGATTCCAGTCTCTGTACTGACAGAGAGCAGACCTACAGAAGCAACACTGATACAATTCGGTTAACTTTAGAGAAAATACCGTGCACACCTAGTGGAACCCATACCTTCAATTAACTTACTTTTGACACGACCTCCCTCTATACTTCCCATTCCACCCCACCCACTTTTACAGCTACTCTGTCTTTAGCTTTATCTCTTAAGATTGCACAGCAACAAAACATATTTTGTTGCTGTGCAGGCTGGTAATCAACAGGATTACAGGCCAGGGAAAACTCAAATGTCACTCTTCCCACTGAAGTACTGATGAAATAATGTTCTTAGTAGACCTATTCCCAAATTTGTTTACTCTCATTAAGCTCCTATTTATTCATGAAACTCTTCTAAACATTTGAGTTCTGCTTAAATGCAAGTTTTCAGTTAAAAACTGGAATAAAAGGGACTTGGTTTCTCCCAGGCTCTAACCTCACCAGAGAACTCTGGAAAACTTCCTGTATTTATAAGAGCAGAACCATAGGAAGGCTGAAGGTTGATCCTGCAAGCATGTATTAAAATCCTACCACTAAGAACAGTTCTGATGAGTTCCGTCATTTTAAATAACCACCCATACAGGTAGCTATAATTAACTTAAGAAATTACTGTGCACTTGTTTATACAAGAAAGCCACTCAATGACTGCTATATTTTGAAGAACAATCACCTAAAGCTTCAGGAAATTCTCATGTGAGTTAGTGACAAGTCAGTATCTGAGACAATATATCCAAGTTCTCTAAGACGTTATCAAAGATAATCAGATTGCTTTGAACCCTGCACAAATAGTTTTTCCAGATAATAATTAGTAGTGATCTTTTTCACTGTGCCAATTTTAAAACCTTTCCATCCCAGTTCTACCTAGACCTATAGACATGTGTGGAGTTTGAGAAGGCTTCTCCTTCCAGTTCACATACTGCAACACACAGAAAAGGCCCAAGCATGAGCGTGTGCACTGCAAACATTGTTCTGATTCGTCTTTACTGTTTCAGTCTTCAGTGTTATATTAGAAAATGTTAAAACTCTGACGAATAAAAATCTACTTGCTTTTTGGTAATAATAATAAATACTTTGCACCTCTCTTTTGGGAAAAACATTGTGGACTGTGGAAAATAATTAGGGAGTCACACATTGTAGTGGGCAGAATAAAGCACTTGCTACAATTAGATTAATTGAACCAAAGGAAGTTTAAGAGCTAACCCCACCTGGATAACAGCCAGCAATTAAAAAGCCACTATCTTGAGTAACCACTCCACCCAGACATTTATATCTAATTGTTCTGGCTTTTTCTCTAAATAT
>NW_009932360.1:0-24690 GCF_000696875.1 Nestor notabilis | reverse complement strand
ATTCCTGGTTTTCCTGAAATTCACTGAGAAGAGCCCTCAGGTTTTTGTGCTGTGTAATGTTGTGTCTTCCCCGCGTCGCTTCCAGAAAAGATTTCTTTCTACAAAGACAGAAAAGGGGATGCAAGTCTGGCTCCCTCTCGATTATGCAAGAAACAAATGCGGAAGGAAGCCTTTGTGCCAATAAAGCTGTAAAGCAAACTCTGCTTTACAGCTATTCCTGATTCCAGTCATAGCTGAAACTGGTGAAGAGTTGAAACAGTCTTTTAAAAGAGCGTTCTTCTTTTAGATAAATAACCCACTGTTTGTTAAGGGAATTCTGCGAAACAGATCCCAGAAGACATCTGGGGCAAGGAAGTTGACTAATCTCAACTTTAACTTAGTCATATTTTTCTACAAACAACTCTTCTCCCTCGAGGCTAAGTAGCAGCTTCTGTCTCCCCAAAAAGACAAGAAGCAGGGATTTTGCCATTCACATTTTTCTTCTAACACTGCCCCATAGAGCAATTCTTCCAGCAGGAGGGGTACTGAGAGAGCCAAAAAACTTTAAGGGAGATGGTCTTTTAAAACTGTTTTATTAGACTATTGGCTCTGGCCAATCTCTTCATCAACTTTATTAAAATGTAAACACGGCTATTACGTAAAAGCATTCTGCTGCAAACTGAAAAGAAGGAGTTAAAGGGATAATTGCATAGCTATAGACAGCAAGTACCATTACCATCTCTCACATATTTTTCAGTTTACCTAATTTCACATCTTTACGTTTTAAGAAAGCTTTAGAAGTACTTCAGGGCACAGGCGCTGTGCTCAGCACACCAAATTTAGATCTGATACTCAATTTCCCTTCTCTCCATCTGCATTAGCATCCCTCTATACTTCTATCCAAAGTGTACCACAAGGAAACACATGAAAAACAAAGGCATCGTTACAAGGTACCATGCTGGAACACTTCATTTCCCACGTTAAACAGAATTAGGTAGAACTAGTGTTACTGAAACAAGGCAAGTAACAAACACAGGCTTCTTTTTTTGTTATTATTTCTCTACCTTATGTCAGGAAGACAGAGTTTGTGAAATGTATTAATTAACGTGTAAATTCTTGCAGAATTCATAGGTAAGTGTTCTTCATTGACAACAAGCTAAATTATAACACATAATAACAACCAGAGACACTAAACACCTGTATGAATTCAAGAATGTTATTCCTGAATGAATTCAAGAATGTAAGTTAATACTAGCAAACCTTCCCCGTTTTAAATTATTGAGAGCACAGTCAATTGCATCTTCAAAGAGTTATGATTTACAAGTATTTGCATCTAAATTACATTTCATGTAAATCTAAGTATTCAGTTGTCAAACATTTGCATGTAGGCTCTAGCTCTTGGCTATTCATGCTATTCTTTAAAATTGTACATACCTGCAGGACACTGAAAAGAAGTCTAGCAATGCCAAAGAAATTAAGCTCTAAAGGCAAATAAAATGAAGCAATAACCTTGTAGAGACAAGATCATTCATGCTTCCAAGCTGAAGAATTTAAGTACACACAACAGTTGATCAAAGCAAGCTTTCCCTCAGTATGTGACTGTCCCCAGGGCTGCTCTGCAGGTGCTCCAGCTTCCCATGCCTGGAACTGTTAGCTAAACACGAAGATCCCAAACAACTCAAGTACCTGTATACTCCTGAACCCACCAGCTCCACCTGGAGTCTCACCCACTATAGCTGCAAGTTGTGCAGTGTTCTTTAAAGGAAATTTAAAATGCAAAATACAAGGGTGCAAAAATGACTCAATTTTTAAGTATACAACAGTAAGTAATGCTTTTAAAATCTGTTCACAACTTGGTGCAAGGCTGTTTGTACAATAGCTTGTCACTGATTCCTTCAATCTATCAGTCCAGTCTACAGCCGGCCATTAAGACTTTTTTTTTTAGTAAACTACACAATATATCCCAATTTTAATCTGATTTACCAGAAACTTATTCTGATTTAGTTTATAAAATACCTTATCAAATAGGATCTGAAATACGTCAGAAAATAAATTTTAAAAAACTCCCTTGACCTTTAAATTATTTGTTAATTCAAGTTAGATACAACCCAATCTTACAATTTCTGAATGTAATTTTCATCACCAAGTATCAGCAGTAACATGTGGCAGGAAACTTCTTAGTAATGTGTTACAGATATAAAAACTTGTGTTATAACCTACCAGTAGCAGAACAAGATGTTATTTTATACCCATTTAGTTTAAATCATGCATCCCAGGCTTCCTCAATGCTCTATCAAGTCTATCCAAACCAGCTACCTCTAAAATGTTCAGTTGTCAAGTTACTATGCCTCAATAAACACCTAATAAAGAAGATGAAAGGAATTATGTTCCTATAGGTATTTGCAGAATCAACAGCTATTCTTCAAGCAGCTATTAAAATTTTTAGCATGTAAGGGGTTACACGCAAAGACTGAAAACTCTGCCAGTCTTCTTTCACAATGGAAAAGTGGGGGCTTAGTATCCTAAATTAACTAAGCATGATACACTTTTAAACAGGTTTTCTAGGGGAAAAAAGTGTTTCTTCACAAGTCATTAATTGTCAAAAAAAAAAATAAAATTAACTTTCATGTGATTTGACATGGGATATTAAGCTATACAATTACACACTGGACAACAATAAACTTACCTGAGAAAGCTAGCTCTTTACTGAAAGATTAAATGAATTTGAGATCCTTTTTAAGTGCAGACTCCTCGTAATGTTTTATGCATTTAAAAGATAAGTGCACCTCTTGAAATTACCTAAATAACTGCACTTACTCCTTCCGAATCAAATACCTCAGAACAGAAAGCATTTGATCACATTTCCTTCTGTATCTAAATTTGTTTGGCACCTGTACAGTTTGGTTTTATAACACTGACAGCAATTAGCCTAAGTAAAAAGTTAAGCTATTGAAAACACAGCCAGTTTTTACTTCAAATAAAGCCCACTGTGAAGGTTTTCTGCACCACATAGTATCTCTCCCCAGTGTCTTTCTCATAACAAGACATTTATGCATCAAGATTGAATTTGAGCTTTGTGATACTCACTTTCAGCTAATGTAGTGATGGTATCAACCTGTAGCCCAATACTCACAAGGTCTTCTGATTCTAATGGAATCAATATTTCAGGAGACATTTATAATTTATGACTAAGCAGAGTAGCAAAGATTATAATCCTAAAAATACATAGTATTTCCTGCTGGATCTTAAAACTTTAATGTTTATCAATAATGAAACCTGCATGCTCAGCTTTGCTCCTTAAAACCTCTAAACACTTTTACAAGCAACATCACAATAGTTACACAAATCCAAAAGATAAAAAATACAGTGTTTGGTAAGTGGAAAACAAAGTTGCTTCCTTGGACTGTCTACCAATGAAATTAAGAGTTTAACACCTTATTAAAATATTTAGTGTTAAAATACCAGCTTTATTAACTTTTACAGTCCAACATTCTTTAAAAAAGTGGATGATATTATGTATAAATTTTAATGTTAAGATACTGATATTTTCTTCACATGTAACATTATTAACTTAAAATATTTTTAAATGCTTCATATTTAACTCGTGTTTCAGTACACAGTTTTGGGTACTGGACAAATAATTTTTCATTTTCTCAAAACTCAGAACAGAATTAACAAAAGTTATTTTAAATGCCATTTTATTTCTTACATGAACTGATCCCCATTGCAGCAAAGGCAATAACCTAGTCACTCAGCAGCATATTGTCTGTGTTGGAGAAGATTTGTACTGTTAAGATGATTTTTTCTTCAGGATGTTTTTCTCTTTCAAGGGTGGTGGGTTGTTTCCATTTGTTTCTGGTAGAATGTGGACCAGCCAAACTAAGCTAAGGCAAACTTAGCTAATAAAGCACAGACAGAAATCACTATATAATAGTTGTACTCTGTCTGCTCATAGGGAAGAGTTCAGTAACTTTTAGTCAAATGGAGAAGGACAATGGAGGGATTGCAGCTGTATATCCTAAAGCGCAGAGCTTTGGATTTATTGCTGCTCAACTGCTACTCCTGTTTACTAAAAGACTCTAGGATTCCCCTGCCTTCTCCGTGTTCAGCCCCAAGGAAAAGCTGAAACCAATTATTTAGAGTAAAATGAAGCAATTCAGAACTTTCAAGAGTTATTTCTTCTTAACTGTTTGAATTGCCAACTAGTGGCCTGCTTAAATTCTGGCAATAACTGCAGCAGCACTGGACTTAGAACCATTTCACTGAACAATAATTTTACTAGAGCTTACTTAAAAGATATCGTTCCTTCCAGAGTACAATAATATATAATGAAACATTTATCAATTACGTATTTATAGTTCCTGTACCATTCTTTACAGATTAATTCTTGGTAACATCAGTCAGCCCTACTTAATTGCCCTGAGTGCTGGTTTACAGGTTTTAGTGTATCTGCAAAAAACACAGACCATCTCTTTTCATTGCACAATTAAACATAAAGGAAAATTCTATATATAAGAACAATTAGAAACAGTCTGCAGGTTAAACTAAATGACAGTACAGGAATAAACATCACCTACTCTAAGCCATTTCCTAGTGAGATGAACTGAACACCAGGGATAACTTCAGGTACCATTTCATTAGCTTAAGTGAGCTGTAGAGCATAACCTAAAAAGAAGCACCAACTGAATGAGATTCCATCTCTGTCATTAATGTCATTAAGCACAATCCTTTACGACAACATTTACACATCTTCAAATTTCAATCTAAGGTCATCACAGAATCACACAGGTTGGAACCTCTGGGGGTCATCTAACCCAACTTCCTGTGCAAAGCAGGTCTAGTTACAGCAGGTTGCTCAAGGGCTTACCCAATAGAGATCCAAACATCTCTGAAGATTGGACATTTCACAACCTTTCTGGGGTCCTGTCTCAATGCTTGGCAAACTTCATATTAAACATTTTTATCCTTATATCTAACCAGAATTTTCCACATTTCAACTTGTGGTTGTTGCCTCTCATGCAGTCTCTCTGCCCCTCTGAGGAGAGCCTGGCACCATCTTCTCCATGGCCTCCCAAGCATTAGCTGCTAAAGCAGTAAACTCTCTCCTTTGCCCTGTCTTCTTAAGACTGAGCAAACCAAGATCTCTCAGACTCTTTGTACATCACAGCCCAGTTACTCTCCAAGCATTCAGGATTTAACACCTCTGCAACACTTTATTTTTTACACAATTATGTTTGTGCACAAAACAAAGCAGCCTTAAGACATAACTGGGTAAAGGAAACCACTCTGACAGCCTCATTACTCAGTGTAATTCCCTGAAGACCACTGAAAATACAGCGACTGGGATTTTAAAACAGCACTGCCCTTACACCCCTCATCACTTCCACTTCCCATGGCACACTTACGTTGTGCCAGTGCATTCATCTGCATGGCTGAAAGATAAACCAGGAATAGAAAAGAAAATGGAAGGTTATAGTTTCACAAGGCATAATGAAACAATTAAAGAATCAGAAAAACCCTCTCAAGACAGAGGGATTTCAGCTCTTTGCTCTGTCCCTCCACCTATTAGATAGGTTCAGTTCCTTATTTTTAACTGGACTAAACTACTGAATTTGGACATCTGTGGGAAGGCAAAGCAGGCATGGGAGTCAACAGCCACGCAAGATTCAAGCCTGCTTTATTCAGCCACAGAGTCAATTTTTGAGTGATCTTCTGCACAAAGGATTCAGAAACTTGAGTTTTGTCTCACCAAAACGAGGTGCTGAAGGCAATCCCCAATATTTAGTCAGATGACAATTTCAGTACCAATCCCAGCACTCCATATGAGGAAACCCTTCTAAATATAATTTTATTGTCCTCAGTGCTTTCACAAATAGCCAGCTCCAACACTTGTCAAGTTTTGGCAGTTTAAGGTGGACCTTACTGAACTGATGCAGTTTCAGCATCCATAGTTCTAGGTAGAAGAGCCACACAGCCCAGCCATTTGACAAGAGCTGTCTTTGGCGCCAGGGTCACCAATGCATCACATGAATTCAGTGCCAAGAGGAAATCAGGTGGTTTCAGGAAATGACATGATTTTTGTTTTGTTTCCTCCTTTATTAACTTGGCAAGTATAATCTTGGATGAATGAGCTGTAAAACACTGAATATTACAGATCTTAAAGCAATGCAATTAGAACTCTAATTCTGCCCTTTAAAGCCATGAGAGAGAAAACATCTCAGTTGCTTCATTGTGCCCTTTAACAGCAATACCCAAGGGACACCCAAACCAGCTGAAAGCTGCATTGGCAGAGTTAACTGATGCACAATCAGGTGCAGGATATGAGTTCAATTCATTAAGTTCCATTCTGCCTTCCCCTATAACCATCCCCAAGAGAAAGTAAATCATAATTATTTCCTGCCATATTATCAACATATTTGTATAAAGCTCCCCATTTTAGCAGCAAGGCTTGAAGATTGGAAATCAGAAAGTTGTTAAGGTAAACTTACATACAGCCGCTACACTGGAGGCCTGGAGAAAAGGAGGCTCAGGGGAGACCTTCTTACTCTCTACAACTACCTGAAAGGAGGTTGTAGTGAGGTGGGGGTCGGTCTCTTCTCCCACCACAAGTGATAGGATGAGAGGAAACAGCCTCAAGCTGCCACATGAGAGGTTTAGATTGGATATTAGGAAAAAATTATTCACCACAAGGGTTGTCAAGCATTGGAACAGGCTGTGCAGGGAAGTGGTTGAGTCGCCATCCCCAGAGGTATTTAAAGATGTGTAGATGTGGTGCTTAGGGACATGGTTTAGTGGTGGGCTTGGCAGTGCTGGGTTAACAGTTGGACTCCATCTTCAAGGTCTTTTCCAACCTCAATGATTCTATGATTCTGTGATTCCATACTAACTAATGAAGTGCACATATTCACAGTGAGGATGCTGAGGCACTGGAATAGGTTGCCCAAGGAAGTTGTGAATGCTCCAACCCTGGAGGGGTTCAAGGCCAAATTGGACAGAGCCTTGGGCGACATAGTTTAGTGTGTGGTGTCCCTGCTCATGGCAGGGGGGTTGGAACTAGATGATCTTAAGGTCCTTTCCAACCCAAACCATTCTATGATTCTATATATGTGAATGTTAGCTCAGCAGCTGCCTGGGACCAAAGTAATGAACCACTGCAGAGCGCAGCGCAGACAGCCCTGCCACACCCCTTTATTGCAAGAACCAGTGCAGCACTCAGCATTGAAAACAAGCTGGACAAACCCTCTCTGACACGCAAGTGCCTCAGCAGTGCGCTCCCCAGGGCACCCAAGAACACAGCAGAGGCTTAATTCATTTTGCTTTCCACAGAGCCAACCCGTATCTAGCAGGATTTATCTGTTCAGACTTCATGCCTTGCAAGAGTATTCGTACCAGCTGGGAAAGGCAAGCTCTCACTGGAAGCAGTAAAGCTATGTCCATGCAATCTTGTATCTCAGATAACAAGCTGGCATAATACACTATCTGAAATCTTAAAAACCAACTTAAAACAACTAATAATTTATTACTGTGTGTTTACAAGACAGTAATTGAGAGCTCCCATGCATTAAAAGCAGA
This sequence comes from Nestor notabilis, assembly GCF_000696875.1. NCBI lineage: Eukaryota > Metazoa > Chordata > Aves > Psittaciformes > Psittacidae > Nestor > Nestor notabilis. The sequence goes on along the minus strand of NW_009932360.1, from coordinate 17,139 downwards.
CTAAGTCTATTGCAACAATAAAAACCAAGCTTACATAATAAAAGGTCTGACCTTTTAAACAATTAAAGTGCATTACTAAATCGTCCTCGTGTGAGAAGCTCAATTTCAGACAATAGTATGAGTCATATGAGTAAACTTGGTGTCTGGAAAACTTGCATAAAGTAGGGTTGGAAGAGCTCAATTGCTTAACACTCTCCACTAAAGAAATATAAAAATGCCTTACTTTTGAGAAACCAACAGACTTCTGAAACTCAGTAGAGACATGGAAAAAAATACATCGAAAAAATACATAAAAAACTACATTAAAATTGAAAACAAAGAAACAAAAGGAGCAAGTTACATGTTCAGTATTTCTTACACAGCCTCCACCTACTCAAATACATTTGTCTTCTTTATGTATGACTGTAAATATCAGAAGTTCTTCATCCTCTTTTTTCCAAAGCATTCATACACCAGTTCATTAACCTGCAAATGCCTCCCCAAATGAACACTGTATTTTCCTCATTTTATCATATAGGCAATTCATATCAATTGATCAGTACTGACCACAACCCTGGTTCTCTCTTGCCCTCAAAACAATGCTTTACTGCTAGAATATGCTGAATTTTGATCCCTCCCCATTTTCAATTTCAGTTACTGTTGTGGGCTATCAGCAGATCTAGAAAGCAAAGTAAGCAGGACAACTCTGAAATAAATGTTTCAGAGCAGCCATTTGTCCCAAAACAAAACTCTACTTCCACACACGGAAAGAAGCAAAGCCTGCTCATTTGGCAGACCCCAGTCCACATGTGGATTGCTATTAACTTTTGTTCCCGTCATGGAAAACACTGACATCTGGTTTATGCAAGATCTCATCCCCTCTGAAGACAGCCCGGTCTTTCATGAAGTAGCAGGAGTCACTTCATCCCAACTGCTTGCCATAAAGGCAGCACGCCATTCCTGGCCAAGCAGACCTCTGTAAAAGGCTACAGAGACTTGTGGCAGAAATATTGTTGCTATGAATGAGATAAATGGAAACGTGAGTGAAATCACTTGAAAAGGCAAGAGAACAAGGGTTAAAAGAATGACCTGTACTGATAATGAGTAATCCTGTTAGGAGCAGTGTCCTGGGAAAAGTAAAATTGAGGAATGGGTTGTTTATATCAAGAGCAGAGGGCCTGCCCTTTGTAAGATCACAGCACAGTGACTCATCTGCAGAAGGTCCTGCCTTCCCAACATCAGGAGGATGGAAACCTTGAGCATATCACATACGGCATTCCTTTTCCTGCATGACTGTCAGGAATAAAGACATGTATATATTTGAAAAAAATTAAAATAAATTAAGAACACGCCTTCTATCTTGATAAAGAAGCACATCTCAAAATTTAGCAAAATCTGCAGCTTTTAAAAAGCAGGATAACTGAATAAGCCAACTGGCACACTAATGTCAAGCACAGATGATGATTTGAAATCGTCAATATAATAAATTAAAAAGAGACATCAGCATTTCCATGTGCAGGCAATACTTTAACTATTATTTTCTTTGTCTAATTAACTTCTAAGAAGCCCTAGCCTTTCTCTTTTAGGTATGGATTACACAGCTCCATGTTACTGAAAGAAAGCGCATTTCAATTCTCACTTTCTACTTAAAGACAAGGACTCATTAATGTGCTATAGAAACAAATCCTCCTGTACATTAATTAACATTCTACTCAGAAGGAAATTTTCTTTCCTTTTTTTCTTTCCATAGCACAAGTAGCCAAGGTTGTGAGGAGTTTTCAACATGGACCAGAAGCTATTCCATTTCATTAGAAATAGTCAGTTAATACTGGGTTACTTTTACTTTTGGAAGGAAAGTCTCAAGCTCCTCACTCTCATACAATGCTAACCAGTAAGTAGTACTCTATATTTATTGCACTGTACACGTAAACCCTGTAAACCAACTTTTTTGTAAAGCCACCATAAAAACAAACAGCAAGCTTACCTTCTTCTGGTACCAAACTATAGCATCAGTTACTTTGGACGCCATTTATTCCACTGAATTCACACGGTCATTTTAAGCTGTTAACAGAAAAAGACAGAACTTTACTTTCACCTTCCCCACAAAGGCTGACAGGGAATGTAGAAACACTCCCACTACTTGCAAAATGATGAACTATATATACACTTTGTTTCATTGCTGCTTTAGTAAATTTGGGGGTTCTCCTCTAAGAAAACAAACTACAAACCTGCAGCTACAGGACATCCAAAGGCTTGGGTTTGGCCATCTTTCCTAGTAAAACACAAGTGGCGCAGATATGATCTGTTATTGTCTCATGAGAACCTCATGAGACTTATACAGCATTGTCATTTGTCTCATAAATTAAGCAACCTATAGTTATTACCATAGCAGTGTTCTGAATACGAATAATTGTGCTATAAAATGCAAGAAAATGTCACACATACTGGTCAATAGTTTTTTGAGAAAACAAAAAACCAGCGCCAGAACTCCACTGATTATAAAACACATTAATGAAAACAGTGGACTCAAACTAAGTCAAAAGGAGAAAAACAAACAAGGGAGAGTGGCAAGTTTGTTTTAATGGCAGCAAATACCAGTAGTTTTAGTTAATCTTTGATGTTGCTGCCATTAGTTTCAATGTGAAAAAAAGAAAGAACACTTTCAGCCTCGATGAAACATTCCTACCCTGAAGGTTAATTTTAAGTTTTCTTTCATGTCATCAGTTGACCAGAGTTAGTTCAGAAAAAATACAAAATAGAGAAAATAACAAAAAAATATATAAAAAGCCTTCAGATTTAGAGTTATTGTCTTTCTACAAAGCCACATACATTCTCTCTCACTGGACATTCTGTAAAATCAAAGGAAAGTTTGGGTGAAAATTACAGAATCCTTTCCAGATATTTTACTATAATATGCAAGTCCTTTCAGATATGAACGTATTAACATTAAACCAAACTCAAATATTTCACAAACAGGTTACTCAGATATTAACATATTAATAGCGGTTAAATTAGTACAGTGCCTACATTTCAAACTATTAATTAAGGCAGGAAGCAGCCAGTGGAAGAAATGAAGGAAGAAGGAATTAAAAAAAGCCTTGTTAAAACATTTTGCCAAAAAATCCGAATGCTTTTGTGTTTAATAACCTTTCATCTAACTGATTCCCTTTGAAAATAGGAGTATGTAAACAAATATGCCACACTCAAGCCCAGCTAAGAAAAGGTCAATGGGCCATACTACACTACATTTGACCTTTTAACATTAGCTGGTAAAAGATCATGTTTTCAGCTCCACCTCATACTCAGCATCCTATGTTTACAAACAGTTTTGGACTCTTCATTAGGGACTCTAGTGGTAGGACAAGGGGGAATGGGTTTAAACTTAAACAGGGGAACTTTAGGTTAGCTATAAGGAAGAAGTTCTTCACAGTGAGGGTGGTGAGGCACTGGAATAGGTTGCCCAAGGAAGTTGTGAATGCTCCAACCCTGGCAGTGTTTAAGGCCAGGTGGGACCGAGCCTTGGGCGACATAGTTTAGTGTGTGGTGTCCCTGCTCATGGGAGGGGGGTTGGAACTAGATGATCTTAAGGTCCTTTCCAACCCAAACCATTCTATGATTCTATGATTCTATGTTGTTTTTACATAAATGCACCGAGTTTTTAACATGCAAGGGAATACCTGTGTTATTCTGTAAAGCCATAAATTCCTAACAAATTAGGCAAAAGTCTTTGAAAAAAGTTAACAAAAGTAACTTCAAAATATTAAGCGAGTTTTCCAAACATTCTATCTGAACTATTCCAGGATCATGAGTAATTGGTAAAAATCACACAAGAAGATCTCTTCTTTGCACACACAGGTTCACAGTCATAGAGTGGCTGAGGTCAGCGGGGACCTCCAGAGGTTGCCTGGTTCCACCACCCTGGCTCAAGCAGGGCTACCTACAGCAGGTTGCACAGGCCTGTGTCCACTTAGCTTTTGAATATCTCCAAGGATGGAAACTCTACAACTTCCCTGGGCAACCTGTGCCAGCGCTTGGTCACTCTCACAGTGAAAAGGTGTTTCCTGATGTTTGCACCTCTGTTGCACAGACACTGTGCTTCAGTGTCTGCCCATTTCCTCTGGTTCTGTCCCTAGGCACCACTGGCAAGAGCTCGGCTCTGTCCTCATTGCATCCTCCCTTCATGTATCTACATCCATTGATGAGATCCCCCTGAGCCTCCTCCTCCCCAGGCTGAACAGTCCCAGCTCTCTCAGCTTTTTCTCACAGGAGAGATGCTCCAGTCCCTTCACCATCTCTGTGTCCCTCCGCCTGACTCTCTCCACCATGTCCAAGTCTCTCTCGTACTGGGGAGCCCAGAAGTGGACCAGCACCCAGGTGTGGCTTTACCAGTGGCAAGGAGGAGGAGGAGTGGTAGTTTAGCCCCCAAACACCACACTATGCATCAAGCTTTCTGCCAAAATCAATCTCTCAGGAAAAAAAAGGGTGATTAAGGGGTATATTTCTGATAAAAATATCACACTTATCATAACATTATCAGTATCAACATTATTGCACCCTGTATTCATTAAAAGAATTATTAATCTGTAGGGAGTTTTTGTAATGAAAGATTAAAGTTGATCCTTATCTTTCTCTTTGTTTTAAAGACAAGACATTTGTTCACAGCACTTGCACAGATAAGAAAGGCAAAGGAAAAGACAATGTCCAAAAGATAGAATGGAAACTGAAACTGTGCAGTAGATGAAAATAAAACTGTCTTTATGAAATGCCTAAGCATTAGAATAGCTTGTGACACTTTATTACACATTGTTCCCCACCAAAGCAGAGATTAGATTACCTGACCATAACAGTTGTTTGTACGAAACTCACAAATACTCCCTCCACAAAAGCCCTATCAATGCTGCCATCTTCCAAGACAATTCTTGGAAAGAAGAGATAACCCTCCAAAAGACTTAGTTCTGCACTGATACTTGTTTATTCAGCCTTTCCTGACTCGTGTGTGGATGTACACGTATTTACTCGTGCCTTACTTTAAAGACACTGTATTTAATAAGTCTGGGTATGTGTTATACTCTATAGTTCAAAGCTTCAATGAACAGGTTGATTTTATACCAGTTCCTGAGGATTTCTAAGAAAAATAATGCCATACATTTTCATGCTTCACAAAGCTTTTTCAAATAAGAAAAATTAAATACCCAAAAGGAACTACATTTAATATTTCTAACAGTGCAACTCCAATATCCTTTATACAACTATAGATAAAATTACAACACAATAGAAAGAAATGTCTCTGAGAGAGGTTAGACAGTCATTAACAAGTTTTAGAAATATCAGGGCATTGACTTTTGGTGCAACTGAGCAAACAACCACTGCAATTTTTCCACTGTTGATAATATCATTGTGTAAGCCACATCAAGTCAGTCAAGGCTGGCAGCCATGACTGTGTCAACATCTGTAATTGGTTCTGACCTATTTGTTTCTGATAATAGCAGCAGTTTTTCTAAGAGCAACTATCAAACACAAAGAATCTGTTGGCACAATGAATATAAAAATATTTCTATCACATAAAGCATGGAGCCCAAAAGCAACTTTGATATGACTTGGCGTACTGCACAGGCTGGTTACCCTTCCTTCTCACCCATGCAAAGCTTAAAAAAGGATTTGCTTTCTTGTTTGAAAACCTGTTTAAGTAAACTTAAAATCATTTGCTACACTGGAAGACAGACTCAAAGCAACATAAAGCCCTCAGCCATACATAGCCTCCACACACCTACATCACAGTCACAGGGAGAGCAGTGCCAGTGTAGGAAGGATGCCACATAGATTGTCATCACTGCACACCTCGCCTTCCCCTCCTTTGTGAAATCATCTCAGAGGATAGTTAACTCCTTCCCATTTCTCTTAAAGCAACACACATCCCCTACAATATACCTGCTTCCTACCACCATAATTACAAGAGGAGAAAAAGGTTGAAGAAACTCATTATTGGCTGTAAAAAAATAGCCGCTGAACCTGCACAGAAACCTTTTCCTCAACAGCTACAGCAACTTGATCTCTTTCTCCCCAAGGTCAATGATTTTTCAGGAAACCAACACTAACTTAGGGATTCAAGACTCCCACCTCTGTCAAATATGGCTAAAATTGGACAAGCCATTTTGAAGGCAGCAACTTTTTTGCAGCAGTTCTCCAATTCACTCAGACACCCTTTGCCTCCAGAAACAATCACATCACAAACCTATAAACCAAGTATAATGAAGTAGTTTTATTAATAATTCATTTCTATCAACAAAACCATTTTTTCAGACCACCCATGGCTTTTGTATTTTTAAGAAACTCTCTACATTAAATCTTCTGTACAGTCAATTTTGGTGGTGGTTTAAAGCACATTTGCATACACATTTGCACACATAAACACAAAGATGATGCTTAAAAAAGTAAATATCACAAAATATCTTTAAAGACTTAACAGAGTTTGGTGTGCCAAGTAAAAATACCTCTATAAGGAAATATCACGTTTTCCTCAAGACATATACAATAATTTCTGAGATAGCACTAAAAAGAAAGGTGAAAAGCTCTGTTTAATTATTTCTGGACAGTATTTCTGCTTGCAGGCGCTGCAACTTCTCTGTGAATTGTTGTTTTGGATTATGTTTCATGGGGGTTTTGTTTGTTTTGATTTGTTTGGGGGTTTAGGTTTGATTATGGGGGGGGTGGGTGCACAGGACAGGGGACAGACAGTATAATGAGCCTAAACCTGACTTATCTGCATGAGATGTGGATGGTAACAATGCGAGGCTCTTGAGCCCTGGCTCTGACCCACAGCTCACCCAACACAGAGGCAGGTGACTAAGTACTGCAACAATTTCAGAACTCGGCACATTCATTACAAGTTAATATGTTGTTGTTCAGCTGACAGTCTATACTGATGTTGATCCTGAAGTCAGACGGTACAACAGGGTTCTAAGGCACATCAGTACCAAATGAACGAATGGAAACAGCTGATACACATCCACAGAGCGCTGTCTATTCTTCTGCCTTGCTCTCCTCCCATCCTCTCCAGATCCAGCCATTTGTTTCATGTTCTGTGTCAAATATCTACATCTGGGACCAGGACCAGCTTTTGCACTCAGTTGCACACAATGTCCTGTGTGGAGCAGCTACAGCAAGATTAACTTAATCCTAACTAGTTGGAGACTTGAAAGCAACACAAAAAATACTCCCAACTTCAGAGATTAGGCAGAACATCCAAATGCAAAAGCTTGATCACAACATCCCTGTGACATTCAACAGAGCCGTTCATAACACTTCCATCAAACTCACAGTTAGTACTATGAACAACAAGCAACAGTTTTTGATCGAAACTTCATTACTTCCTTAAAGCTCAAAACAGACAACTGCCTGGTTTTGATGATCCCTATTCAGAAGTGGGGTTTCTTAGCTATTTCCTTTCCATTTCCAAGCATGATCGTATTCCATTTTTAACTACACTACACCTTGCAACCAAATAAGCAGGTTTTCAAAAGCCACAACAATCTATATTTAAATGTCTATATTCAGGTAGTTAAATGCTCGTTCAAGGAGTGCAGTGCTTATTGTGTAAGACAGGATTAGATACCACAGCAGAGATTTAAATAAATCTGAAGTATATTTAAAAATTGTACTCATATCCACAGGGTTTTGGCAATCCAGGTCAGACATAGATACATAGATTTCTAAATGACAGCCTACAGAAAACAAAATCTATCCCAAACTCTGACAGAAGCTCAGAATAAAACTGTGTTCCTCACAAAGACAAAGACAAAAAATAGCTATTTCTGGAAGAATACACAAGTCTAAGCTGTGACAATTTGCAAAAGGGCATATTTAAAAATACATCACTAGCAAGGAAGCACAAGCAAATAGCTGCTTTCTGTGCCCGTAAACACTGTGAATCACTAAGTATTTCAAGGAACCTGTTTCCTTTATAACAACCCTAACCTGAATGGTCAGGATACCATCCAGCTGCTGAGTCAACACTTGAATGTCCTTCTCAACTTATTATGACCAGGGTCAGTGATGAAGGTGGCATGTTCACTAGACATCATTAGGAGTAAAATTGCAGAACTGTGGCATTTACCTCATATGTGTTTTTAAAACACCATTGCTTGTTATTACCTTCAGAAGAAGAACTTCTCTTAGCAGTAAATTAAAAGGCAGTTTTTAAAAAGTTACTGCATAAAGCCATGAGAATACTAGAACTTGGTTTCAACTGCTTTCCACAATAGAACTGTTTAACCATTATGTTATGTTCTCCATATTACAGTTTCACAATCACAGGCATAATTTCACTAAGATTCCCTGGTATGAAGAGTAAGAAAAGACAAAGAATCAGCAGAGTAAGGCCAATGGCCTAAACTACTAATTTTGTAGCAACATTTGTATCGCACAAAGTCAAATTACTTAAAATAAGACATTACACTGCTGATGCACAGCTAGAAAATTATGATGAAAATAAGCTCAACATCAAAATAGCAATTAACATTATCAGCAAATTCTTGCCATTAGTTGATATTCCAAGTTAATTTTAAATGACTCAAATAAATGGCTTAGTCATATTAGGCATCCGCTGTTGACTGAAAAGCTGCTTCTGGCACAGTGAAACCAGGCAATGCAGGTATCAATGTAATGTGGGTACACCACTAGAAGTGGCCAGGTGTCATCCTTCCTACTCTCAAATCCATGGGACTTCTGCCACTGCCACCAAGAACAGGATTAAACCCTCCAAGCAAAGTCTCAAAAGACACACTGTTTTCATGTGCATTACAAATAGGCCATTAAATCTACGTTTCTTTCTTTAAAGGGTACATCAAATACTATATAACACATTCAGTGTTCTGTTTAAGTACTTTATCTATGCATCGCTGTTCTCAAAACAGCATTTCAGAATTGCAAATTGCATACAAGCAAATGAGAAACTTGTCACTCCCAGGTTCACGCCTTCCAGTGTAAGTTTCATCACGTTCCTTTCAACTAGCCTTAAGGAAAGTTAAAGCAGCAAAAGGGAAGTTAAAAATAAAAGAACATAAAGAAGTCAGACACTGCAAACCTAAGGACCATATCCAGCAGCCAGCATGGGCAGTGCTCTTGCTGCCATGCCAGCCAAAGCCCCCCAAGTTGTTGCCTTGCAAGCCAAGGTCATGTCCAGCAGCCAGCATGGGCAGTGCTCTTGCTGTCATGCCAGCTAAAGCCCCCCAGGTTGTTGCCTTGCAAGCCAAGGTCATGATAGTTTGTAAATAAGAAGGAATTAACATACTTGCTTTCCCAAAGGAACAGCATGATAGTTTGTAAATAAAAAGGAATTAACATAGTTGCTATCCCCAAAGAACACCAACAACTCTGCTAACTTGGGATGCCAGCATTCCTAAGACTGCTTAGGGAAGAGAATACATTTTCAAACTTTGTTCTTCACTCGATCTCAAAAAAACCCCAAAATACCCAAAACGCACCATCATCCCCAAACATCTGGTGAAAACCCCACCGTTTAACTTCCCTTAATACCTCTCTTGGGGAGTTTTGTTGTTTGTTTAAGTTTATCAGGCCAACAACAGCAACAATAAAATATGAATCAGCCCCTTGCTGGCTGCTGCATATCATGCCTTGTTCTTCATGAACACAGCCATACCAAACGTGATATATCATGACACACACAGACATATGGCACCACGTCCATACCTGCCTATGCCTCCAGTAAGACGTCAGTTACTGAAAAACAGATACTTTCTCAGGCATCTGTTTGGCCCACAGACTACGGTATCTGATACTGCTTCTGCCACTGCATATTTATTCTTCCTTATAAGCCCTTGCCCTTTATCACTTACCATCCCAAGCAGGAAGCTCGCAGTTGCAGCTGCAGCACTGAGCATGCAGTGAGAATCAGTTCACAAATTCAGATGGGAAGTAGGCTCCATTAACCATCTTCATCTCCACAGCAAAACCACCGAGATCTGAAGGACAAACTTGCAAGGAAGTACCACAAAAAGTAACTGTCTCCCAGGAATACTTGTTTTGCCAGTGAATTACACAACCGTCTGAAATAGTAGCAAAATGTTGAGTATCAGGATTGCTCAGGCTTATTTCAGGTTCTGGGAAAAGAACACTGCGTGCAGTTGTTGGGACTGCTGTAGCCATTTCTGGAATCTGTGCCCTCAGCCTTAAGGACTGTGTAGATTTCCTAATTTTGTTACATAATGGGTTTCTGTTCATGGCTCCATTTGAAGTGATGTGACACAATTTCACAGATATTTGTAAAAATAGGGGGGGAAAGACTCTGTACTGAGGAGTCCCGGACTCTACGTTTCTCATCATTTACTCCTGCGCCTGCTGCAGTGTTTATTAATTAGCAAAAAGGTCCTAATATTTAAACATATTCTACTGTTTAATGAAATGGAAAAGAATCTAGCCCTTAAAGGAGACTATAATCAATTTAATTTTGCCTCTTCTATAAGAGATGTTAGTTTCACAGTCCCCATCAATCCAAATGCAGTAATTGCTGCTGGCATGCTGGATCTACGAGCCAAGACATCTCTGAAAATGCTGCATCTTTAAAAAAATTAAATAAAGCACAGTATATGGTTGGTCTCGAGTTCCGCTCTTTTTAATTCACTTTTTTTTTGCTTTGAAAACTACATCTATACATACATATCCCATTAAACATATTTACAACCTTACAACAAGAAATCCCTGAATTACTGCACGTACACATCTGCTCTTAGAACTGTAACAGCTTTATTAAGGAAGAGAATTTCTCTGAGTCCTGTGTTTTTCACTTATATATATATATTTTTCTTAACGAACACTCAACCCCCCCCCCACTAAATACAGTGATCGCCTTGAAACAAAATGCTACGCTCCTTTTCTCCTCCTCGGGATTCTAAATACAACAGTAATTTCCTGCAACAATAAATCTTGCTCGCTGAAAATACTGACTTGGTGTTTAGGAAGGCATGTTTATCTGTCACCAGGCAATACACTGCAGAGCTGTGGCTTCTCGATGAGTAGAGCCAGGAAGTTGAAAACCACTCCTAAATGACCAAGTTTGCATCATGTTCTGCAAATAGTTATCCAGCAAGTTTCTGGAGCAGCTGAGGCATGAAGCGGCTGAGCTGTCAGAAAAAGCTGCAGTCTCTTATAACAGCCATGTATCTGTAACAGCAGAGTAGCAAATGCTGAGCCTGTATTTTTCACAAAGTCCCTGGAGTGATCCTAACAAGGAGTTGCAGAGTAACAAGCCTTACATGTGTATCTGGCAAGATCCTCAAACCAATCATTAAAAATAGAACACCATTATACCTGCAAGACTATCTGATAGGGCCTAATCAGCACTTTCTGCAAAGGAAGATCATGTCTTGGTATATCAGTATTTCTGAACATGTCAAACTAACTGATAACCAAGAGCAAGTGATAAAACATACGTGGACTTTCAAAGAGCCTTTGGAAAGATGTCAGACTTCTAAACAGACTGCTGTTTGTGAAAAGCAAACACTGCCACAGATCAAAAACCAGCCAGAAAATTAAACAAAATGCGAGGTCAATGTTCTTCATTGAAGTAAGCTAACTGGATAATAAACATTAATAGCATCCAGTCTGAATAAAACAGTCTACTTACTGCCTGCTCAGGTGCCTAGAAGCTCCTTGGATCACACTCCCTAGCCTACTAGCTCCTCTATTCTATTCAGTGTCTGCCCAAAGCAAAGAGCACACAGATCCCCCTTCTCCTTCACACAGAAGTGTCCTAATCCCAAAACTAAACTCAGACTAAATCTTCCTAGCCTGCTCTCTTTATGTTCCACCAGCTGCCACATACCCGACCACCCTGCAGTGACAAGAGGCAGGCATTTGGGATCTCATGCAGTATACACATGTCCTGGTGGCTAGCTCTTTCTGGAGGTTTGACATTAAAGCCACTCAGGATGACAGTACCCAGAAATCACAACCTTCCAAATATGCTGACTTTTGTGAGAAAAATGAACACAGACACTCATCAAACACTGCTTCATCAGGCACTGAAAGATAACATTAGCTTACAAAGAAACAGAGATGCCCCACATTCCAGCTGGTTCCTGGAGCTCCTAAGAGGGAATTCCAGAAGAAGAAACCACTCACTACAGATGCTTAAGGTCCACACAGAGCCAATGGAGAAGGTCAGGGTGGCCTAGTGAGGCTTTACAACTGTTTAAACCACTCCAAACCAGTATTAACACAGCCCACCCTCCTTCTCCATCACCGGCTTCCATCTCTCTTTTTACCAGCACTGGCAACCATTGCACAGGAGAGAGCTTCAGGGGACCGACTGCCATTACTAAGCAAATGAGCAGTTGCCACCTGAATTAGCTCCACAGACCTGTTAACCACAGAATAAGGTGACCACAGATGCCACTGCCAGTGGTGAGGCAGCTCTGACCAAAGCCAGCTTGAACACTCGGGATGTCTGCCCGCCTTCTGACATACCATTAACAGAGTTCATCTGGACTAACACCGTTTCCCCTCTCCTCCTCCCCATATTTAAACCAAGAGCCTAGAGTTTTTATGAAGTACTGCCTAAATTAAGTCCTTACATGGGGTAAACGGAGCCCTGCCCTGATACTCCAACTTCTGTAAACAGGTCCAGCAGAGCTCACGATACTTACTTTTCACAAGTCAGAGAAGAAAACACAAAGTAGTAACTTTTCCAGGTGACAATCTTACATCAGCAAAGCTTAAGAATATGGATCAACTTTAACAATAAATTGGATCCACTTTAGCAATGAATAGGCAACATAAACAGAATTTGGTATCAATAAGGCCAACTGTATTGGAGGCGGGGAGGGTTGAACTTTAGAAGCTTTAAAACCAGGTATCTCAAATCCAGAAAAGAAATCTGGCAGCTTGGTGAGCTCTTCCGTTCAATATACTACAGTCAGAAGAGCACAGAGACACCTGAATAAAAGAGGAATGACAAGGAAAACACTGCACTGCAGCTCTGTGGATCAGTTGTGCAATCTGACCCAAAATGCATGTATTTTATTTGAAGCAGAATATTCAAGTACTGGGGAGGTGCAGGTGTTTGGAGAAGGGCTATGAATTATCAATCACTTGAAATACTCCCCTGTTGAGACAGGCAAGTATTGAACAGAAAAATAAAGAATGATAAATTAAATGACACTTCAAGAAATATACAGAAAATATAGTCAAGAAAACAACAGCTTCCAATAATACATTAACTTCACTCATTAACAGAGCTTAGAGGCTAGAAAAGCCAAGTTATATTACAACACATAATTAGACTGTTAAACTCAGTACCACAGGAAGTCACTGAAGCCAAGAGTTTATTGGGATTCAAAAAGAAAGCAGCCATTTAAAGACAAACAATAAGAAGAAAAACAAAATCAACACACAGCTGAGGGAATCTCAAGCTTCAAGACCAAGGTGAAAGAAAACACGCAAAGGGATCACGGGGCTGTATGTGACCACACAAATACTCTACCTAACCCGACCCCACAATGGCCAGGAGCTAACCCCAAGGAAAGAGTATGAGCAACACAGCAAGCATAGAACAATCTGTCCTTTAGACAGCTGAACACGAAGAGCATTTAGCTGCCAGGCTGGCATCTGCCAACCACCTAACCCCCAAAAGCATCTGGCGCTGGCCAACTTCCAAACGCAAGGCTTGCCTGGCTCGGTATTTGATACTATATTGCTTTAACTTCTTCTCACGCTTCCCAGTTGTATTTTATATTTTTTAAGAACAAGAACCACAAATGTATTTGCAAATAGGATTTCCATCCAGCACTTGGACTCATTCCAGGAAACCATCTAGTCTCTCTGGAGTACATCTACCAAGACCACCTCAAATGAACAAAGAATTGAATACCGAACACTACACGTCTCACTTAAAGAGTATTCCCAGCAGAAGGGAATTTGGAAAAAATCCCCTTTACACATGTAAATTAAGAAACAAGAGAAGAGCTCCGTGAACTCCCCTCAGCAAAGAAAAATAAACCACAAACATAAGCTGTATTTCCAAATTTCTTCACAACATAACTCGACATATGTATTCATGTTTACTCTAACTTTGAGATGGAATTGAACCACACAGATGATTTCCAATGACCCCTTTCAACCTAAATTATTGTATGATTACGTGTAGAGCATACCCAAACATTACACAGTAATACATTACAGCCCTAATTACTATTCACTTTTTTTTTCCCATAGGCAATTTATTAAGTTCTTTGTGTTCTCCTTACAAGTCTGAATACAATTTCTTCAAGTGGTTAACCATTGCCTCTGGACCCAGCAAGAAGGACCTTTACGAATAACAGCACAGTACAGTCAGCAGAGAAAACATGGGATCTAGAGCTCTCAAAGTCTTCTCTTTTTCACACCACTACCTACCTGAAGAGTAAGTAGTGCTCAGCTGTCCTTGAACAGTCAGAAGGAGCAGTACCTCCTCCAGAGGTATCCTAAAAGAGTTGTGTTTCCTTCCTAAAACATAAAAACATTACAGAAAGAACAGGCCTACCTTGTTCCGTGGGCAGAAGCAGTTAAGCCTGTCTGCTCCTACCAGTGGGCCGTGGCTCCCTCTTGTCCTTCTCCACCTCACCCAACATTATTTTCCTGCCCCCGACCTGTCTCACCAACAGCCCCAGTTGTTTGCCTGGGCCCATAGCAGCATACACCATAACATGGCTTAGAGCTCAGCACACACTGGCCAGCAGTTGCTCTCTTCCTGACTAAATAAGGGACACAAATGTAACTGCCTTTCTTCAGGTGAGAATATTATTTTGGGTAACTACCTGTCAAGTTTTGTCACTGTGCAGGTACTTAATGTCTTTCCATTGCCATTAAACTTGGTTTTGCCACCTGACTGACTAGAGATGTTGCTCAAACAGGGGAAGACAGACAAAGACAGTAACTGTAGGAGCCTCGTGCCCTTAGTAAGCCTGGCTAAAAATTCACGTAAACTGTTGGGTGATGATGTTCCGTAGAGTGTGGTGTTTATTATGAGAAGAACTTCCTCACAGCCAAAACAACCCCACCCTGTGACTGTCATCACTCTCACTCACAAGGGTCCTGAGAAAAGGAGGGGAAAGAAGAGCTGTTTTTACTTCTTAACAAAATTTCTACTATAAACAAGTAGAAGATATGACATTCAGAAACAGTCTGGGAAGACAGTGTATGTAACTTTGGAGAACTGGGAAAGAAGTATTGTCCCTGCTTTCCAGTGACCCCTGCCAGCTGAGACAGGAACAGCATTGTTCGACATCAAGAGCCTCTCCAGCCCACACTGCCTGGTTCACTGCCCCAAATGAAGTTAGCTGGAGAACTTCTTAATGCACCTATGCCTCCCTGACAGTACATCATCAATACCCTGTTTGCTATTCCACAGCCTATCCCACAGGATTTTGAGTTCTCCCAGAACTCACACTGGTATTCAGCAGCTATGGGTACAGCTGGGACCAACTTTTTGAGACAAGCTGAGCTAACTCTGCTTTGGAAGAACTCCAGTACTACCAGAATACTTGAAATACTCTGTGGAGTTCCCAGCAATTACTGTCAATTTATTTGCATGTCACATTCCACACAATACAAGAGGAAAAAAAATTCTACCACAAGCATTGAATTAAACTAACTAGGTTTCCAAATTCTTTTTTCAGATGACTCAGGCTCGTGTTATATCCTTTATAGTATTTATATCCAGAAGAAAAACATACACTGGCAGCAAAACATAGCAACAGAAAATTCAACTGCACAAACATTCCACTTCAAACAGGGATCAGGATCTCAAACACACCGGTTCCAAGCATTGCTCTCCACCTTCACCTTCAAAAATGAAAACTGCTTGCAAATGCTGTAAAGTAGAACTCTGGGGGAAAAGCATAAAAGTCCAACCTTTGAAGCTGTATGAAGAAGAATGATGTGCGAGCAGACACCGGTTCATAAACACCTCGCTGGAACAAAAATAAGGCTTCTGAGAAAAGGATTATCCTTTCCAGGGAGTCACAAATAAAGAGGCAAATCAAAGAAGATCACAAAAACCTTCAGAGCTCCAGAAACAGCCAAATGCATACAGCTATTTATAACCCAGAGACTTATTCCCAGAACACTTTTAGCCTCTAACCCCAGGAAAACAAAATGCCTCATGCCAAGCGCTAATGTATAGAACAGAAATATATCCTTCTGCCACTTCGTGACCGCTCTAAGTGCAGCTAAAGATATTAGGATTCACTTACTGGGATTAACAGGTTATTTCAAGTGATGGACTTCTCCCTGATAAAGCAGAATCCACCATCTGTTTAACAGCATTGGCAGGAAGATGTAAGTGGGGAAATTGCTGATGACACACTGTATTTAGTCGCATCCCTATCAGAGAACTTGTGTCAAAACTGTAAAACCAGCTGTATTTTCTGTAGGAATGTTTCATCACAAAGAAATTCAGAACGTTAATTACAGTGCTTTCAACAAGTCAGGTTTTCCAATTAATTGCTTTTTCCAGTTAATTATATGACAGATGGATAAGGCACTGGCAAATTTGGAACAAGACTCAGCAGCATGACTTTTCAAGTGACCAACAATGTGCAAAAGCAGTGAAAGACAAAATACCAAGCGCAGAGCTTGAGAATATGGACTAAAACTCACCGAATCCCACACACCTGAGCCACATGGACTTGGGGAGTACGAATGAAAAACAGAAGTAAAAGAAGCAACATCTGGATAGTTCAACTACCGCATAACCATTTTTCCCCACTGCTGTCTCCTTTGTTACTCACAGAAAGGAAAGCAAATAAAACAGTGGGGAAATGAATACGACAGAAGAAATTTAAAGCAGCCTAACGTTCAGATTCCCAAATTGAAAACTAAGGACAGCACATAAGCTGTAGACAGGTCGTCACTGAGTCAGGGTGGAAAGGGCAAAAAGATGCGCTAAGGGCTAAGGAAGCAAGCACCAAAAGAAGATGATGTGTAAAACAGAATTAGGAGATGAGGTCAAAGATAAAGGTGAAGATGCCGAAATTTAGGACCTTTAAAGGAAAGGATAAAAAGCGTTCTGTCACCTGACACAGGCACTGAACCAGCTCAAGATGCATTAGAGCAACTTAACACGGAAAAGGTGTGTTGCAGCACGACAAGCCCGCCGTGGCAGGA
>NW_009932359.1:387-44762 GCF_000696875.1 Nestor notabilis | reverse complement strand
AAGTATTTTATTATAATATTTTATAATTTAATGCCAATGGTAAGTATGTCAGATTAGAATTTGTTCATATACACATTAGTCAGGTTCCTTCTCCTCCCCAAGCTCCAGCAGTCTGACAGATTAGTTAAGGCTAAATTAATGAAAATTAATACTACTGGTAGCTTTGAGTAATTGTCTCATTTTGATTATCCTGATTGATGCATCTTGCATTGCCTGAGATTACGGGTCATCCTCTTGAATGTCCAAAAATGATACTGTTTCATGGCATTGAGCACTTTAGGTACTCAATTTATTTATCTGGATAGATACTTAAAATTTAGATAGTGTGTCCTAGAGGCTGGTGGTGCCATAACGGATCTGCATGATGCTGTCCCAGGCTTGGATGCAGCTGAAGGGTTTGGAACTCTTTTTCTTTAAAAATTCAAAAGGATAAAAAAGAAGTGGCTTCTTCAACAAGTCCTTCGTCAGGACTCGTGTCCTGCTCCTTGCCTGAGAGCCTGTAATTAAATCTGATGATAACTGATCCAGTTGTTGTAAAATGATTAATTTAAATGCCCTTTCCTTAAGATTTTTTTAATGGATATGGCATAAGAATGGTATAATTCAAATGAATTTAAGGAATTTTGAGGAGACTGCCCTGATCCTGCAGCATGTTACTGTGATTCTGTAATTTGTACAACACAATATCTTACAAGACATCTCTTTGCCATGCTTTAATTAGCCTGAAATAATGTTTGGAACCTTATGTGGTGATTGTAGTTGACTTCAGTTCACCTGATACACACCCAGTCCTGCAGAGCAAGACGAAAATAACATTTCTTTTACCTTAGTATCCCTTCATATTAGTGTATTGGATAGTTAGAAATTATTCATTTGTGCACATGCCAGTGCTAGACAAATGTTTAAGACAGTATGGGAAAAAATCAGAGATAAAATAAGAGAAACAAATGGTGAAAAAGAAGATCTGTAAAACATATCAGTCATTTTTTCAGATTTTGTAAGCCATTGTATACTGACTGCAGTGGTAATGAACATGAGTGGATGATACACATTTTGGTGGTTTAAATTTAACAAAAAATTGAGGGAGGCAGTAAGCAGTATTATTTTCATTCTGTTTTCAGCTAGTAACTACTAGCTAGTATTCTGGTTTCAGCTCTGTTTTAAAATGTCTTGGAAGCTACATGCTGTCCTTCCTTCTCCCAGATAAGTCAATGTGTTTTGGTAGCCTTTTTTGAAGGATTACTTTCCTGACATGTATTTGACTGTCACAAAAAAGGATATTGACTGACACCAGGCGGAGTTGCATTCCTGTATCCCTTTCTTACTGAAGGGTTAATTGTGAAGAGAGCCCTTTAAGACAAGAGAAAAACTTGTGAAAATAGTAAGGTGAATAATATATTCCTTAATTTAAAATAAATAATAATATATCCTCTTATTTAAATGAAAAAAACTTGTGCTCTGTTAATAAAAATAAGTACCAGTGTGATGGACTGAGAAAAGCAACTAGTAATATTGAAGGGAATATGATTTGCCTTTTGAAAATGACAAATTTTGGTATATTTGTGGTCAACTAGGCAAATTTTGCAAATACAGTAAATCAGGGTAGTTTGTTTTTTTTTTTACTTATTTGAGTTTGTGACACTTTGTTTATTGTTGTCACCTATAATCATGTCTTTGGTAATCCGTTAAAAAATAAAGTAGAATTGATGTAGAATGCACACAGAGATGGCAACATTCACATGTATTCTTTTGAATGGAAGTTGTACTAAAAGCAAACATTTTGCTTTGCTTGAAAAAGCATTTAGTTAAAACACACTTCAGGCTAAATAAAGAGACTGCCAACAGACATGTAGGTAGAGACATTATGGTTAGCATTTTTATATACCACTTCAAACACAACAGGGTATTTTTAATGTATTTCCCATTTGAGGGTTAGTGTTCATAAGTATCTGCAAATTATTCCTGGCAATATGTTTGTGGCTGTATGCAGCATAATGAAAGATTTTTTAGACAGATTATTTGCAATTGGAGCTCATTAATAAGATAGATGAATTATAAACCTGATAAAATGGTACAGATAAAACAAACTGTAATCTTAAAACACACCTATTAAAGAGAAATTATGGGATTTTTAGAGACCTGCAATTTACTTTTAGTTCTATACATGAAATTTTACACTTGATTTTAATATTAATTTGTGTGTCTCTGAATATTACATGAGTTGTCTAGTTGAAATGAATAATATGACTATATTATCTGAAGTACATTAATTTTGTAGTAAATGTATATTAAAAGTTTAGTAATCTTGCTGTTAGTGAATTACATTTTTTATGTAATTTTTCTTGCTTCATATACACATTAAAGAATATAAACTTTTCAGAGTTTCAAGACCTATGTTAGAAAGTCTTGTGTTAGGTGAGTTGCTAGTTAAGTAGACTTCACTAACTTTACATCTCTAACTGTGGGCTGGTACTTAAAGGTTCTAAGAATGGCTGCCCCTTTTATCTGCTTCTCACTGTATCTAATTGCAGATGCTCCAAGGAAAAGAACAAGGCAAGCATATACACAACTCCAGGCCTCCCAGTGCTTTCCAGCATGGAAGCCTCTTCAACCAGCTGGGATTTTGGGTTATTTACTACAGCTCAGTGTGTTTCTTTTCCATGACTTAGTATCGTTGGCAAGCTTAAATGGCATGTTTTTCAGATCATTTACAGCTATCTTGACTAGCATAGATCCCAGTACAGAAACTCACCTTTCTCAACTGCAAAGACTGGTGATTTACTCCTATCCTCTCTTTCGTACCTTTCGAAGAATTATTTATATGTTCCATGTCGTTTCTTTTTTATGCTGATCTGTTAAGTTTCCTAAAAAGCTTTGACTTTAAAAACTCTCTTGGAAATCTAGCCATATCATACCTCTCCATCCATGTGCTTATAAACCCCTCAGAGATTTCACTTTACGAAAGCTGTGTTATCTCTTCTAAAATAAGTTGTCCAGGTGCCTGCTAATTCAGCTCTTCATAATGATTTATACTAATTTGTCTAGATGTTAGGTTTACAGGCCTGTAGATCTTAAGATGTTCCATAAAAGAATTTTTGATCCTTACTGTTCTGCTTGCCACTTTGCAAGTGTGCATTAAGGAGATTTACAAACTGTTACTAATATTTTACTCATTGTTTTGTAGATTTAGTTTTGTAGTTTTTATATAGTCCCTTCAGCTTCTTTGAGACTTCCACAGAAAGTGGGGAGTCTCCAGTTCCTTTCACTGTGGAAAGTGTTAAATTAGCTTGTCTGCAGAGATCTTGTCTTCTCCAGGTACTCTGTTACACCTTCATTACCAGTTGGCTCTACGGGCTCCTTGGCAGGCTTTCTTGGTCCTCACGTCTTCGAAGGAATATTTATTATTAGTTTGCTAGTTTTGGGGGGTTATGTTTAATATGCCAGAATTTGTGATCCTTCCTTACATTTTTTCTGATATCCCCTTTCATATTCTGTTGTTTATACTCATGCTGTATTTCTGTTGCTGCTACCTAAGCCTGAATAAATGGTAAGCGCTGGTCTTGTGCTTACTGTACATGGTATTTTAAAGTAGTTTCCACGGTGCCTGTAGGGATTTAATTGTTGTCTTTTTGATGTGTTTGTTTAAAAATGTCCTTGCTTTTGTGTATACTACTGCATGTATCATTCTCCAAAGGCAACATGTTCATAACTATCCATTCCTATTGCATCCGTCAGAACTTGTGTGCAAACCAAGTACTTAAAGGTATGTTAGATTTATACTTTAAAAACCAATGTAAGTGCACAAACAGCACACAAATTCTGTATGCATAGTATGGTAGAAGGTTTTAAAAGCAATCCTGTGGTGTTTCAGAAATGTGGCTACAGATTTTACCAGGCAGTCTGCTGGGTTTTTGTGGTGGCATTGACAGACTACTCAGGTTGAGTCCAGAGGGCATTATTAGAAGCACTACATGGAGTACTCTGCCTGCAGAAGAGAAACTCATTACTGATCCTTTCCTCAAGATAGGTTAATCTCTTGCTCTTCTGGATGTCCATTGAAGTGAACAAAGGAGATTCTTGCTTTACTTCAATATAAATTGGTCAGTTACAAAGATTTTGATCCTTAAAAGTAGGGTTTATTATTTTAGTGTGTATTTTTGAATAGGCTGGTTCTAATTAACCTAGCTGTAAATATCTGATTTTCTGTTTTTGAAATGTCATCTGCACTGAAGAACTGGAAACTGTAATTCATTTTGAGAAATGTTGAGAAAAAATTCACTTGGAAAGATTAGTTACTGCTCATACAGGAACAGGTTCAGATGCTGGAAATCATCCTTTTACACATATCCAAGAAACTAATCAGTTTAGTTCCTTGCATATCAGCATAGTTAAATCAATTTATACCAGGTGAGTATATCAGTCCTGTAATGTAGAAAGTAATTTCATCTCTGACAAATAATTACAAATTAAATATTTAACTTTTATTTATTTTTCTGAAGCATTCTTAATGGGCTCAGTAAGTACAGGTTGTTACAAGTGATACTCATGCATCTTTGATTTACTTACTTGAAGTAGTTAGAAATCTTTTTCAGGGCAAACTCATTTGGCTGTCTTGAGGTATGATTGGTATTTATTTATTTTTTTTAATTTCAGGTAAATATGCTGAAGATATATTTGGTGAACTTTTCAATGAAGCACACAGTTTCTCATTTAGAGTCAACTCCTTACAAGAACGTGTAGATCGCTTATCTGTCAGCGTTACACAGCTTGATCCAAAGGAAGAGGAATGTAAGCTAACTCCTGCATTGAATTTTTCTTATTTTGTCACTCAGACACCACTGATACCTGAAATGGAAATAATAATAGTTTCAGTTATATTTATAAGAACACAGAGCAAAGCATCAGGAGAGAGAGGTCTGTTTGTATTTCTACTACAGGTTTCTTTTATAGCCTTGAGCAGCTTTCTGAGCTGAACATTTTTATGGTTAGTGAACGGTACTATTACCAATGAATTTAATATTAATAATACATTATTTGAATGCTTGGAAATAAGTCTTTACTCTTTTTTAACCTTCCTACTAATTCCCATGGCATGTAACCATTTGCTAAGTTCGGTTTTTGCATTTAATTTGTTACCATCTTTCTTACTGCAACTTACGAAGTGATAGTAGTATAGCTCCATTTATTGATGCTCTATGTCCCCTTGGAGTCTTCCTAAATTACTTTAAGTACTATAAATATTGGTTAGCACTGAGAAAACAAGTACTGCTAAAAGTCAGTCAAGTATGTCTCATGCCTATAAGACAAAACTTGTGTGGGATTTCAATGATGCACAGGCTTTGTGATAACTGCAGGAACATTGACCACCTAATATGTAAATGCCATGAAGCTTTTTTGCTTTCCTGGATATCTGTTGGTTACACACGGAACTATGAAAGGTCTTGTAACCTAAAACAGTTTTAGGGTATTCTAGACTATATGGCTAAAACATGGAAAGTAGAACAACATCCAATCAATGAAAAATAACTTCAGATTGCTTGTAGGATCCAATTTTAAAGTACAGAAAGCTGTTTCAGTTCTAAATGTCTAGGTGTAATAGTTGTGTCTCATTCAGGAAAAATGAAGTGTCAAACCAGGAACGTGGTCTTCAGGCTGTCTTTCTGGATGTTGAAGTATCACTAATAACAAATTTAGCTAAGGAAGTTTTGATTCTGTATTTTGCATGACATTAATTTCAGAACAGATTTCAAAAGACAGCTGTTCACAGCTAGTAGCAGATTTTCCATGAAATAGTGACTTGCCCAGGGGAATTCTTACATTAATGGGATTTTCCAAGTCTCTTGACAAGTGAGCATAAATCATGTACACGCACCTCTTTTGCAAATTGTTGTGGTTTAACCCGGTGGGCAGTTATACACCACAGAGCTGCTTGCTCACTCCATCCTATGCCCCATGGGATGGGGGAGGGAACTGGGAAAAAAAGATTAAAATCTATGGGTTGAGATAAAGGCAGTTTAATAGGACAGAAAATGAAAGGAAAAAAATAATAATAATTATAAAATAATTAGAATGTAGAAACAAGTGATGCACAGTGCAATTGCTCATCCCCTGATGACCGATGCCCAGCGAGTCCCAGAGCAGGGGCCCCTGCCCAGCTTTCCCCTGAGTTTGTATACTGAGCATGCTGCTATATGGTATGGAATATCCCTTTGGTAAGTTGGGGTCAGCTGTCCTGTCTGGGTCTCCTCCCAGCTTCTTGTGAACCCCCAGCCTGCTCGGTGGTGGGGTGGGGTGACAAGCTGAAAAATCCTTGACTTAGTGTAAACACTGCTCAGCAACAGCTAAAACATCCCTGTGTTATCAACATTATTCTCAGACTAAATCCAAAACACAGCACCATACCAGCTACTAGGAAGAAAAGCAACTCTATCCCAGCTGAAACCAGGACACCAATAAAACACCATGTTTACTATGATTGGATAATCACAAAAATCTTTTCTATGTACAGTAACAAGTTGTTAACAATTGTCATCTTGTAAGAGCTGTAATACTCCAATGTGTTAATGTCATTTCTGTGTTTACCCATGACAGTCTTGGTTTTTTAGTTTAAATCGAAGTGGGATATATGTTGATGTGGCATATCTAGTATGGCAGTCATTCACATTTCAGGAAAATGGAGAGACCATTTTAAGTCATCGAGTTAAAGCATCTAAGGATGCTACAGGATAGCAAGGTGAAAAATTGTACTTCCCTGTGTAAATGGCCTTTGACAAGTTTGGCTGTAGGTGTCAGTGCTAAATATCCATAACTGTATGATGTTAGAGAATTGCTAGAAATATTTTTAAATAGTATGTAATCCCAAATGCACCAGATCAATAACTTTTCACAGTACTGTGTATACTAAACTCTATAGCTAAAGAAAGGGACTTTTTTTTAGTATACCATGTATAGTTTACACAGTACTATAAAGTGTGTGTATGCTAAACTGTACAGCTAAAGAAAGGGACCTCAGTGAAAGACAACAGGGTCTACTTGATCAAGTCAAGTGGTTAAGTGTGACTTGAATCCAATACTCTGTCATGCGTAGAATAGCAGTGACTGCTAGTACTTCAGAAGAACACATGCAGTCCTCAGTCAGTACCTATTAAATTACTATCTTTATTAACCTAAGAGTATTCAGTCCTTGACCCAGTGTTCCTTATTCACAAATGTCTGCCCAGAATGAGTCACCAGATGAAGACAAAGGAGATGAAAGGAAATTTGGTATTATATTTCCTTAAAAATGAGGGATGAGGAAACTGTTCTCCTATTTTGGGCTTGAAATTTAGAAATTAATCACAAATAGTTTTGTTTTAGATGTGATCTGGGCTAAAATAGCTGGAGGATGTTAACATATGAAGGTGTGAGGAAGACATTTGGATTTACCTTTCTTAACCCTCCAAGCAAGAATGAAACAAATTTCAGTACTTCTGCTTAGCTAACAGCATGTGTGAAATGGGCTATACTTGTAAAATGAGTTTCATTTGCTAGTTCTTTGCCAGCAGGCAGTAATAGAAGATTTAATGTGTTCCTCTGGGCCCATGCTATTACACAAGAGGAAGAAATTAAGATTCATTTAAAGTTAAGTGGCATGAACAAAACCAGCCCAAATCAGATTCATTGAACAAGTTGCAGATACTTAACAAGATGTTACTGGTAGAATCAGAATAATAAAAAGCTCTGAATTTTTTTAATGGTCTGTGTGTTTTCTCATTTTGAATTATTACATTATCTCTGAAATAATAAAACCAAGGTTAGGATTGTATCCTGAAGGAACTAACTCGTGGTGCACAATCTTTCTGTCATAGAAGAATTGCTGTGAAGTTGGTTTGAATTATTTGAATTATTACACTGTTCTAAAATTCTTGATTTCTTGTAATTATTCATTTTGAATTGTAATAATTTTTTTACATATATTTTTTTCTCCTCAGAAGAAATTCTAAACTTGCATGTAGACCAAAGGAAATCCTCTGCTTTCCTTCAATAAACTGACCTTTATTTCAATTGTATAGGAAACCAGTCTGTATGTATTCAAGAGTTATCATATCTGGGGTGTTCTTAGGACTAGGAAAACATTTTCTTGCTATGGAGGTGAAGTAAGGTTGATGGTTTCAGTGTCCCTAAAATGTAAGATATCCTCCTTATACGTCAGAAAATAAACCCTAAGAGTATAGTTTCTTTGGAACTATTTTTAATTTCAGTATTTACTTTATAAATACTGTTACTCTTCCCATATATATACAAATTTTATAAGTATAATAATAGATTTTTGTAAATTTACCACATTTTTGTGAATTTATTTGTGCCATTAAGCTTGAAGTACTACTACAAGTAAATAATCTCCTTTCTGTAGAAATTTTACAGTTTTTAAAAGAATGTCCATTTTAGCCTTTATGTTGTTCTTTTTTGAAATGCTGATACACAGAACAGCTCTGATGTGCAGTGTAATGAAGTATTAGAAAACAGTTGTGTATCACTAAGAAATAAATGGTATCAAGACAGAAGGAGAAATCGTAAACTGAGAGTTATGTGCTTATTTTGGTATTATTTTAGTGGTTCGTTAATACGAACTGCGTAATTCTATTTAAATCTCAGACTGGAGAGGATTTTCATCTCAGCAGCAGGATATCAAGTTCTTGATTTCTAAAGCATATCAGTTGTAACTGTGACAAGCAGCTTAAAAAACTTACTGGCAGAAGTGCTATGGGTGAGCAGCCTTGCATGCTTCAGGAATCAAACAATGTTGTGAATTGTATTTCATTGGGCTTCTGGCTTTGAATATATGTGCTTTTATGTTTTTCCTAAGCATTCTAAAAATACTGCTTTGTCATTAAAAAGATAGTATTTCAGAAGTTTTGCTGGATTAATGCTAAAGAGAAATTTTACATTTCACTATAGGCAAAAAAGGTGGCATCAGGTGGGGAGAAACCTAAAAAGCTTGACAGCTAATTGTGCTCTGTATGCTGCTGAAAATAGGAGACTCAGTCAACTTTCTAATTAGGATATTCAAGCTACTGTGAGACTTAGAAGGAATGGGTAGTAAATCTCATTTTAAAGGGCAGCTCACTTACTGCCTCTAGCCTCTGAAGAGGAATTTGGTGATTTGAGTATAAATGCAATCTGAGTTAAGAACAGGGAGCACATGAAAATTAGGCCGTTACCTCCACATGTAATAAGTTAATGTGGAGAATAACACTACTGTCAATTCATTCATAAGAATTTTTATCCCCGAAGTTAAATAAAGAAAAAGATGGTTCAGTCGTATAGAAGGTCACTTTTCCTGGCACATCTCCACCTAATGAAAGTTGGATTTGAGTGTGCCTCCCTCTCAAAGATCTATGCAGATGGGCTGAGCTCCAACTGCTCTCCATGCCTTTTCTCCCATTTTCTTAGCACTCAATTCGATTTATGGGTTATTTATTAAGTAAATCAGTTTTACATTAGTGTGTCCAAGGCTTAATAGTTCAGTGGTAAAGCCATGATAGCATAATTTGTACTTTGTGTGGAAGAAGAGAGATCTGGACAAAATGTCATTTGTTAAATAATGTGGCAGTTCTGTTGAGACTCCCCACACTGCTTGGTGCAGCTGCGTGATTTACATCTTCCCTAACAGGCTGCTCTGGGCTCCCTGGTTCTACATGCTGCATTTAAAGCAGCTTCTGAGTCCTCTTAAAATGATTGCTCTAACATTTACATCTTCTCTTTGTTTCCCTGTAATTAAGCTGCACACATTCTCTATCCAAAGAGTGCTTTAGCTGTTTTGGATTTTTATAAATAGATATTTCAGAAAAATTTAATTTCTTGTTTTAGGGACAACCCTGAAGGAGAGTAGTTCCGGTTCTGCAGAGTAAGACTCTTTGCTTAGCAACTATTAAACCTGCAGCAACCAGGCAGAAGAATTCTGATGGCAGGGAAACCTAATACATGTGCGATTGTAGGCTTTGTTGAAGTGGATGATCATTAAAAAAATATATAAAGTAGAGACTTCAAAATTACAGCATCTGTAGGAACTGAAATCTTTATCTGAAGAGAATTTTCAAACTCCCCAATTAATTGCCTTTAATTGGAATCTTATGACAAAGTTGCCAATTTGATATTGTCATTCTTCCTTCCCTGAACTTTTTAAATCATTGGGCAAAGCTTTGAACAGAGAAAGGGAATTGTGGGCAACTGAATCCATTGAGTTTTATATAATTTCCTATAGTCGTTCAATTCTGCAAGGAGTCATAGCTGTGGCATTCAAGACATCATGGTCTTAAAACTTGACAGGATGAAATTCTCACAGCAAAGTGATGAGACCACTTGATTTTAAAAGGAATATATATTATTTCTTTATTTACCATCTTTAGGAGAACAGTAATTTTTGGCCTAGAACCTTGTCACAAATCGTACATTGGAGTGAGTTTAAAAGAATTAAAAAAAACTAGTAACAGGGTTTTTTCATCTGGTGAGGCAAAATAAAATGTAATGTTTGATATCTTTGAAATGTAAAAGTAGCTACTTTCTCTCAGTATGCTGATGTGCTCCATTCCTGATTTTTACTACAAAATGGGGGTTGCAGTTTAGTGAGAGGCTTAACAGGAGGTAAAATGTTATTGTATATATATGTATTACAGATGTACTCATTAATTTAATTTGTAGTTCAGGCAAAAGAAACCCAGTTATTGTATCTTAGCACGCAATTTAGTTTTTTTTTCCCAGTTCATTGCTGATTACAAATAAAAGTGCACTGGCAGCTTTTTTCAAAACCAAATGTACATAAGGTTGATAGTTCAGCTTTCTGACAGAGATGATTTTAAATTAGGTAATAATATTGTTGTGTACAGAATGTTGGACTGGCTGATATAATAGGTCTTTTCATACAATCCAGACAACAGATACAGTAAAGATAAAATGGCATTTATTCGGTTTGTTGAATTAATATTTGTCTTAAATTGTGAACATCTCAACATTTAAGGAAATTTTACAACTCCATTTTTTGTTCATTGCAGTAAACACAAGTGGTGTAGCAGATGGACTTTCAGGAAAATGTATCTGTATGAAATTTAGAATCTTGGGCTATACAAAGGTTCCAGTGCTAGTTAGGAATTAGGCAACCTGAAGCTTAAATTAGTCAGCATCAAGTCAAATGCCTACAGCATTTCCAACTCCTCCTTCAGTGTCTTGTCTTTTCTCACACCTGAATTCCTACATCCAATTTGTCCTCTTGCTGTGCCAGTTTGTCATTCAGCCAAAGCTAAGTGGCTGGATGACCAGCCAGGTTTTCACATATTCTGCCCCCTGAGATGGCAAGCCACAGAGGGCTTCTGTTTCTTAGCCAGCTGGCAAGTTAAACAAATGGCTTTGTAAGCCAAACCGTGTACAGCCCAGGATTACACTGTGCTTGCAGCATGGGATTTACCTGATCCCTGTGTGTAGATGAGTTATATCAGTATCATGATTCTCAGTATTTTGTGTGCTGTGTCCTCTCATTTCCTTAGCAATGTTGTCGTAATGTAGTCAGTTGTTTTGAATAGTGGCATTCACTGAAAAGTGAATGCTGGTCTTTGGATATAAGTGCAGCAAATGCTGTTAGCTGTTTGAAATTCTACAGCCTATGTTTTCTGTGAAGATCTTTTCTATGTATCTTAGTTTTAGAAAGAAAGTAATCTACACTTACTGTTGGGAGTTGATTGATTATCCTCAGGTATGTTACTCTTTTGTACATGCTGTCAAAAAGAGGAGATTTAAACAAGAAAATGGATATTATGAATTAGACCGGCTCTATTTGAGTCATGGAATGGTTTGGGTTGGAAGGCACCTTCAAGATCATCTAGTTCCAACACCCTGCCACAGGCAGGGACACCTTCCACTAGACCAAGTTGCTCAAAGCCCCGTCCAACCTGCTCTTGAACACTGCCAGGGATGGGGCAGCCACAGCTTCTCTGGGCAACCTGTGCCAGCACTTCACCACCCTGAAGAGATTAAGGAGTGCTAATAAAGAGCTAATAGAACAATGTATGTCTCAATAATATGGTGTCGCATACTCTGTGAGCATTTTAATATTAAAACAAAGACTGTATTTATTAGAATAAATTTAATTTGCTTAATTTCCTTAAGAATGTACACAGATTCAAAGAGAAGTATGCTAACTTTCATTTTTGTTGGCACAGTCTCTATTAAGTGACAGTCGCTTTAAAGACTTGCAGGATTACCAAGCAACTCTGAACAAGTACATCTGGTAAGATTTGTAAAACCAACAATCCAAAGGTACAACAGCTGAGGTATAAAAGACTCTTAACACTAGGGTTTTAGATGAGGTAAAACTCGCTTTTTCTAATTATGAATAACCTGTACTTCATGACAGGTACAAAATATATAGGGTTATTTATGAGTGCAAAAATACCTGCAGAAATTGAGACTCCTGGCTGACATTCATACATTATAATACTTCTTTCACACACTTAAAGAGACTTCTGATAAGGTAAACGTATTGAAAAGAATGAAAAACACTGTAATGAAATAAAACCTTAGGGGAAAAAGGAGGAAACTTCTCCATGAACGCACAACCTTGCCAACAGTAATAAACTTCAAAAGCTGAACTGAAAATCGTATAAGTCCCATCTTTAGCCTCACAAATGATGCTGCCAGTATGCTTAGGTAAGAAGATAGAGCATTCCAGGAATTGAAAGCCCTCTGGAAAAAATCCTCCCTTCTGCCACATTGTGATCATACAATAGAAATCCAGCTCTGTGTGTACTATATGTGTGTGTATATAAATGTGTGTACATGTCTATGTTATGGGAACCAGAGTAAAATGCAGCTTTCAGCTTAAACAGATGCACTCTCTGGAAAAATTGGTGACAAAGGCCCCAGTGATATGGGAGGGGGGATGTTGTCCTCTCATCTTGAAAAAAGTGGCCCTCCTGCCAGCCTGTTTGTCTAAAATAAACATATAAAAATATTCCAAACTACTGCGCCTAAAATCTCAAAGTGTCTCACCTGAATTGAACAGAGAATACTCATCTCGATTAAACAATCTGATTAAACCCAACGTTTGACTAGTTTCGTGTATTGGAACATAGTATCACCTCCCATTAAAACTCACTGATAGCAGTAGCATAAGCGTAACTGACCTGCTGGTTGGACATCTCAGTGGGCCATCAGTGGAACTGCTGCCTATGTGTAAGGAATGCAAAGTTTGGCTTGCTGATAGTGTAAACGTAAAATCTATACCTCAAGATAGAGAGTGACTTTTTAGTACCAAAAGAATTGTGGAAAAGAGTTGGTAAATGTTATTAGGTACTTCTAAACTACAGAATAGTATTTTAGAGCTACAGCAAGCAATTTGTTGAACTGCTTTGGGGAGACAGAGCTCTGATACCTACCCATGTAAGCAAAAATTTCCCATGAAGCTAAATGGAGGATAATGTTCTAGACCATTAAAAGCATGTTTTGACATAATCTGACAGTATCTTGCCCTGGCAGTGGTGCTAGATGAATTTTTATCTGCTGTAAAAGTTGTAAGATATTAGTAGTAATGCTTGATATTTATATTCTAATCAGCATTAAGCAGTTCCAGATTAATCCAAATAATAAATCATTCATGATGTTTTTTTTAAATGGCAATGTCCCCTTTCAGTGTCACTGCAGGACATTACAATGAGGAAGGCTTTCCGGAGTTCCACAATTCAAGATCAACAGCTGTTTGACCGCAAAACTCTGCCTATTCCTTTGCAAGAAACTTACGACATTTGTGAACAGCCTCCTCCACTTAACATTCTCACCCCTTACAGGTTAGTAAACTAAAATTAATCAAAACTAATTTCTAGCTTATTTTATGTAATAGAGCTGCTATATCCAGGCACATTGCTCATGTTAATTAGCACTTGAGTATTTAAGGAGCCAGACTAGAAAACTGTAAAGGTGCTGGAGGAATACAGGCAGCAGAAGACATTATAAGCATTAAAACTTCACTCAAATTTCACCCCAGCATAATAATGGTAAGAAAAAGACAGTTTTATTACCTGTATTTATTAAGCTGTGTAATACTTGTGGATGCAAAGTGAAGAAAATAAGCAGTTAAGCATATAAAAAGAAAGATCTTTAATGGAAATGTTGTTTGCTGTCCCAAAGTCAGCTTGACTTATTAGTTGGAACACGAGCAGCCATGCAAATTTGCTCATCGTTTTAAGAGCAAGATTTGAGTCATTGGAATGGGAGTTCTGTGATTTATGATACTCTCCTTTTATCTGCAGCTTACATTAGTTACTTTTCTAAAATGAGGACCTTGAATAGAAGGAAAGATAGTAAAGAATAATGGCACAGGAGGTCAATGTTCATCTTTTTACTGTTCTTCAGTAAAATATTTCAGGGTCTGAGACACTAGGCCTTTGCCTTAATGTTTGGATTCATGTGTTGTCAAATAAATAATATGCTTTGTTTACAACATTGTATTTCAGGGATGATGGAAAAGAGGGTTTGAAATTTTATACAAATCCTTCATACTTCTTTGATCTGTGGAAGGAAAAAATGTTGCAGGACACTGAGGACAAAAGAAAAGAAAAGAGGAAGCAGAAGGTATGTATGTTAGTTTTCTGTAGCTTCTAGTGTTTCTTCCTTGAAAGGGTTTGTTTACACATATAACACTTTTTTGGTTATGCAATTAATGACAATCCAAACTTTACAGAGTGATCTTCATTCTAAGAAAACTACTTGTATTCATGCAATTCTGTCAACTTTAAGAAATAAGTATTTAATAATTAGTAAAATAATATAGAAGGGCCTAGAGCTTTCATGCTGTCCTAATGTAACTAACAGCAGGCTTGCCAAAACTTGTAAGTTTTCTAGCAAAGACTCAAAAAAGAGAAAAAAAAGGAGGAATACAGCAAGAATAAAGAATTACAATGGCACCTTGTTTTTCTAATGCAAAATTCTGAAAATCTTGCAGGTGAAAAAGCTTGAACAATGTTCTAATAGATATGTTTACTCTAAAAAGAAGTAAATAGGAATAGAGCACTATGTTTATATTCTTTGAAAATCATCAAACACTTTTGCAAAGGTGATCTACTTGTTTTGCCATTATTCTGTACATTTCACATATAGAGACAATAAATGTGTAAGATTTATTCTTTCAGACTTAGAGTAAAAACCTACTTACACAGTTATTTTTCTCTGTATTATTCAGCTAATTATTCACTAGACTGAAGTTTTTTACAAGTAATTTTGCTTTACATATATTTAGACTGAAAGTAAATATTTCTTGCACTTGAATTGGGATTGTTTTTCATTATTTTGTGGCAGATATGTAAGTGCAGCTGATTAAAAAGCACTGTCTTAGCTGTCAGTTTTGTTTGCACAACTCTCCTACAGCAGAAAAATCTGGATCGCCCTCATGAACCAGAAAAAGTGCCACGGGCACCTCATGACAGACGGAGAGAGTGGCAGAAGTTAGCCCAAGGCCCGGAGCTTGCAGAAGATGATGCTAACCTCTTGCATAAGCACATTGAAGTTGCTAACGGCCCAGCTTCACATTTTGAATCAAGGTTCCTTTCTATTTTTTCTATCCTTTACTAAGTACAGGTATTTGTACGACATAGCGAACAAGCTTGAGAAATGGTAAATGATGAGATGTCACTGCTATTCTTGAAATGCGCTGGAAATTGTTGATTTAGCTCAATCAAACCTCAGTTTTAAAATACTTAGTGTGTGTGTAAAGAAGTAGTTACTACCTTGTTATTTTTAATAGTAGTGTGTATTCTTGGAATTCATTGTATCCTTGAGGATGTGTTGTCTGCATTTTGAAGAAGGTGTAGTGTCACTGTTGCAAGTTTGCACACAGGTGTGTCACTACATTCCAGTCTTGACCTACAAAATGCCTTTTATTCCAGTCTCTTGATTTTAGTTCAGCAAACACTGCCAAGACTATATGGTGGGTGTGATGTGAACAAATGTCTACTTGGAACTCAAATGAGAACGCTGAGCTTCTCTTTACTCTTGAGCAAATCCAAGATTTGATTGACATTTCTGCTTATAGTCTATTACAAAATCCAACCTGTTGGATTCTTATTTCACAGCACGTATTTGCTGGTGGCTAAAAGTAGCATTTCACATGGTAAACACCTGCTGTGTTTACGCTTCTGGTGTTTGTGCAAAACCAAGTCCATTTTACCAGCCAAGAAATGTCTGAGAGGAAAGAGGACTGACAAGTAATACAGGAGTCTTGGGGGTATGTTTTGGGGGGTTAGTTGGTTGTTGGGGTTTTTTGGATTTGTTTGGGGTTTTTTTTTTGTTTTGTTTTGTTTTTTATTGTTCTTAAAAAGTATTCATTGTCCTCCAAAAAGAAGTTGTTTTTTTTCCCTTATCCTTCACTGGCCAAAAACACACCCAAAGGGAGTATTTCGTTTAGCTTTGTGAGGTCTTCAAACAAACTTAATAGTGACAGTGAATAATTATGACAACTCTAGGAGATAGTGTTTGCTGTCTGCAAAATGGGAAAACCTGCTTGTAGAAAACTTAGCTCAATTCAGAAAGTGAAATGGTCCCAATGCGTTTCACTTAATAGGGTACAACTCAAGTTATGGTGACAAGCATTTTTTCTGGAAACAACTTCATAGTATCTTATCTTTGTAAACTGCTATGTCAAGCTGTCGGCAGAAACATATGTTTTCCCTCTGTCCTTCTGTTGCGTTGTACATCAGATTCCGCATATATATACTTGTTGCAGGATTCCTTTTATGCCCAGGACCGAGGGCAAAAACTTGGTTATCTCAGTACCACTAATGCAATTATGCTGTAGTATCCTACATGTGCAGAGTGTGTTGTTCAGATACAAAACAGCACCATGCTTTTGAATAACATAGTAAAAACTTCATCCCTGAAGAATTTAATAGACTTAGACACTACAGTGGTGGCAGTATATGGAAATGTAGAATATTACTTTACTTTTTGCAGTGTTCTGCAAACACTTTTCCTCTGAATTTAATAGAGAAATCTTTTGAAATCTTTGAGTACTTGATTAGAATTTCCTAACTAATCAGGACTTGATGTGTTTCTAAAGTTGTCATTAACAAGAAAGTTGAATCATCTTTATTTGCTACTACTATTCAATAATAGATATTTAAATTATCTTCCTTATATCCATTGCATAGCTATAAAGTATTAGGTCTAAAGCACTGAGTTCTGTATATCCTCTGACAGAAGTTCAGATAAATTATTCAGTTTTTAATTTTACCATTCTAACATCGATGGATGTTTCATGAATGTTACAAAAGAGTGCAGTTGCGTATATATAGGGATTGAGGAGCAGAAACAATTACTGAGTGTAATGTCTGTTTTATAATAGACAGTGGTGTATGTATACTTCTGATTGTATTGCTCTGTTTACTTAACTCAAAATAATGTGACTAATAAACACTAAGATCACACACATAGTGCAGAAGTTGTCTGATACACCTGTCAAAATCATTAAAGCCTTGAGCTGCTATAAGCAATAGCATGGAAAGTGGGCTAAATTATTAAAAAAACATGAAGTACAATATGCAGCATTGATGCAGAGAAGACACTTGAATTTCAGAAATCAAACTAAAGTATAGAACAGTAGCTGAGGGCACTAATACTTTTACTAAAGGTTACATTGGATCATTTTTCACTCTTTCCCTGCAGATCTCAAGCATATGTGGACCACATGGATGGATCATATTCGCTTTCTGCGTTACCCTACAGCCAGATGTCTGAACTTCTGAACAGAGCCGAGGAGCGAGTGTTGGTCAGACCACATGAACCACCACCGCCACCTCCAATGCATGGAGCAGGAGATGTGAAACCTGTGCCTCCTTGCGTTAGGTACATGCAGAATTATTGGGGAGTTTTAGTTTTCCATAACCCCACTAGTAGTCATTAGTATTATTTCCATGCAGCTCAGGCAGGACACACATCCTAGGAACTATGTCAGTCCACAGCCCTGACATATCTGCAGCTGCACGTCCATGCAGGAGTTGGAGAGAAAGGTCAGCATCCTAAACTCCCTAGGGTGCCATTGTAGAGACCTTGCCATTAATATTGAGACTGTGCCACCTTCTGAGCTAGATGGCAAGACAAATAACCGCATGGAAAATGTTTCTGTGAAAGATGTTAGAATCTCCGGATTTGGCTTTGGAATTTTTGAATTGAAAATCTGAAATTTATACAACAGATTTGTGTTTCAGCCTACATGAAAGGAAGCATACATCGCAGTAAGACAGTCAGCTGTCAAAACCTATATTCTTTATATTTGCTAAATTGCAAATGTCCTTTTTTTTTTTATTTCCCCTAAATGTTTTCATTTTTTATTTCTCTGTGCCTTTGCAGGACTGGATACATAGTTAAATATTTTCTAGACTGAGGCTCTGGTTGCCACTCACCTGTTGTTTTATACCCAAAATTTTACTTTATGGTCAGGTACACAGAGCTCAGAGTAGAGGACAGTTAATTCAGACATGACTGTTGCCATTCACGAGATGTGTTGGAAAGAATGTCTTTTTACTGTTCAGAAGATTATACACAGAAATGCATAACTCTTTAGATCAATTTTCCACAGCAGCTGAAAGAAATCCTGTAGTGATCTTTCAAGAAAATAATTTTACTGTTCCCTTTTGTTTTCTTCAATTCACCTATTCACTGCACTATGAGTAGCATATAAATTTACTTCTCTGTACATAGAATTGGTGACCTTTGATATTAGCCTCACTCATTTTGTCATCAAACCTTAAAATACGTATTTTGAATGTAACTCATCCTCATCGCTTGTACTGTTCTCTTGTTAAAGTTCTGTGAATCAAAGCAATTAATCAACCGGCAGTGCCCTTACTTCAGAAAAATAATTTGGATTTATTTAGGGATGGGAGGGGAGAATTACACTAGTGTAGGAAACCTTTAGTAAAGATTCAGGTTTGCGTAAGAGTATAAACACAGTTAATAGCTGAATTTGAGCAAAGGCCTGTTGGAAGATTGATGTATATTCCACACTGAGTATTAGATTTCCTTGTATATGCTATAAATACCTTGAAATCATCATAGTATGTAATGCTCTTTAATGCCTAGCATTCAATATTCTTAAATTGCAGAAGTGAATCTACTACTATTTTTTCCACTCTCCGTATCTAATAACTGTCCTGTTATTGGATGTTTCAGTTCTACGACTGGCTTGGTAGAAAATCGTCCTCAGTCACCAGCAACAGGCAGAACACCAGTGTTTGTGAGCCCCACTCCTCCTCCTCCACCGCCACCACCTCTTCCATCTGCTTTATCAACTTCATCACTAAGAGCTGCAATGACTTCCACTCCTCCGCCCCCAGTCCCACCTCCTCCACCTCCTCCCACAGCTGCTTTGCAGGCTCCAGCTGTGCCACCTCCACCAGCTCCTCTCCAGATAGCTCCTGGAGTCCTACATCCAGCACCACCTCCAATTGCTCCTCCCCTAGCACAACCCTCTCCTCCTGTCACTAGAGCTGCCCAGGTGTGTGAAGCTGTACCAGTTCACCCAGGTCCTCCACAAGCTGAAGTACAGGGACTTCCTCCACCACCTCCACCTCCTCCCTTGCCGCCTCCTGGCATTCGACCCTCTTCTCCTGTCACAGTTGCAGCCCTTTCTCACCCTCCTCCTGTTCTGCACCCTCCTCCTACAACCATTGTCCCTGGCCCTCATGCCCCCTTAATGCCCCCATCTCCACCATCCCAAGTGATTCCTCCTCCTGAACCCAAACGCCATCCTTCAACTCTTCCTGTAATCAGTGATGCTAGAAGCGTTCTGCTGGAAGCAATACGGAAAGGTGAGGTTTGGCTATTAAGGGGCAAAGGGAATAGTCTCAGCAACTTGCTAAGTACACATTAGCTTTGAGAGATGGAATATTTCACATGTGTAAGAAGCTAGAGGAATGCATCTTAAGTGTGTTTCTGCTTCCTGTTCTCTACAGCGTGTGCATTGCCAAGTAGACAGATTTTTTCAGTTTGGAATTGTGCTAATCAGATGTTTAGTTTGGATGCAAAACTGGTTCTCTGTGGAAGTTAGATTTTTTTTAAAAACAGTACATGTGTTTATAGATAATCTGTGTAGATTATCTCTTCATTTCTGTTTACCTAAAAATGTAGCTATCACTGATAACCTACAGATTGTGTAAAAGACAAAAACATTGTTTCTCACAAACTGTTAGGTGAAAGAACAGGCCCACTGGCATTGGAATTTTGATCACATATTGGTGTATTACAGGCACATATAAATGACATTCAGAAATCATTGTTTAAGACTTAAAGCTGTTAAGTATCTATTCTTGACATGTCTCAACGTGGTAGCGAAGCAGTCTTCACATTGCAAGGTGCCCCTCTGACAGAGTTCAAGGGAATGGCAGAGGTGCAAGGCAGTGTTTTCCTGATGAAAAAAATGAAAATGTGGATATGGTTTTTTTTTTAATGGAAAATCCAAGGCAGGATATAACAGTAGAAGGATTGATGAGCTGGACTGCCACTGCAGTTCTGACATTCCTCTCTTTCAAAACTTGACAGAGAACTTGAGGTGAATAGTGTCCTCAGCCTTCATTTTTGTTTGCAAAGCGTTGTGTGAATCATGAGCTAAATACTTTGTATAATGCTAAAGGAGGAGTAACATGTTTGTGATTTGTTGTTCTTCAGGTATTCAGCTACGCAAAGTTGAAGAGCAACGTGAACAAGAAGCTAAACATGAGCGCATTGAGAATGATGTTGCTACTATACTTTCTCGACGCATTGCTGTGGAATACAGCGATTCAGAGGATGATTCAGAATTTGATGAAGTGGATTGGTTAGAGTAAAATTACTACATTGCTGTACGCTGCAAAATCGAATGCTAATGTCCATTGTGGTGCTTGTTCTTTGAAAGTTTGATGGTCATTTCTAGTGGGTTTTGTATTCTTTTCTTTACATAATTAATCCATGTTTTTCTACTTTTCCGTTTACAAAAAGCTCCTAGTGCATCTTTGAGACTAAATGTTTTACAGTGGCTTTTCTTACACATCTTTTTTGAAAGAACATACTCTGTTCCAATAGACCACTAAGTATTAAGCATGGGCAGCTGTTGGTAGAGTAGCAGTTTCAATTTTTTGGCATATCTTAACTGTGCACTTTGTGAATTTTAAGTTAATGAAGGCAACTGAGATTGACATTCCGAGGGCAGCTGTATGTACTAATGAGCCTTATTCCACTTCTGATAGAGTTTTAAAACATTAAACCTAGCTATCAAGGTATTACTGCCTCGATTACATCTGTACACTAAAAGTACATATAGTTAGCAGCACTGAACACACTGAAAGGAAAATGGATCTTTGGGGGGTTTTGTTATTGTTTTATCGTTGTTTTTAAATAATTATGGCCTTATTTGAATGTTTAGAGATTCCCCTTCCCTCTTTCCTTCCCAGGTACATATTGTGTGGTACTATTTTTGCCTGCATAATAAAAGTTTAATTTTTGTTTTCCTTGTGAAATCTTTTGACTTAAACATGCTGTGTAACTTATGTAACTGTTAAAATAACAGTTTGGTTTAATAAATGGTTCATTTTAAATGTTCCTGGTTGTTGCATTTTCAATGAAGCCTGCTTTTCACTGGTATACCTGAAGGATCCCTGGACTGCAAAGGTTTAATCTGCATTCTACAAAGTTACAATAAATATTCTCTGCTTACCTAAGGATCTATATTAAATAAAAAAAAATCTATCATCAAATTATACCTGTATGCATATCTACCAAAAAAACCCTGAAATCTTACTGTCATCTGTCAGGCAACACGCTGTCATCTGTCAGTCAACACAAAAAAAACCAACCAAACAAAAATTTTGAGTTTGTGGCCTATGTAATTTAGGAATTTTTTTTTATTATTATTTTTTTCTAATAAGAAACTTTACCATCAGTGTCTCTTGAGAAGAGACAGGGAGATGCAGCAGTCAAAATCATAGTTAATGAAAGACGACGACATGGGTAATCCTGCAAAGTCATTTTTTAAGTGCTGCGTATCAGTGTACTGCATGTTGTGCAGGGCTTTGTGTTTCCCTTCTTTGGAATAACTCCTTCAAGTCTGAGCCCACAATCAAAAGCCTATTGAGAAGGGAAGTGTGAGAGAGAGTGCAAGAGCACTCTTACCGTGTGAACTCGTGCCTGGAAGATGGAATTGTGTAATAGAGGAAAACAAGTGTTGAAAATCAGATTTCTGAATGTGGAACAATAAATGTTCTACTGGCTACAGAATAGTTTACAAGGGCATGTGGTTATTAACCTACTGTTGGGACTGGGCAGAACTTCAGAGGTACAGACTGGAATAGGAATACCATACAGCAACCCTTCCAACTTTACTGTCACCATCTCAGCCTCCACTATAATCTTGTACATGGCTTACTATATTCAGGGCTTTTTCCTCTGCAACAATAATCCCTTTGTTGTGTTTGTGGGAGAAAAGCCATTGTCACAATTTGTGAATCTGCATTTCATAACTATGGAAACAGTTCTCTATACATGTTATTCTCTTCCATAGTTGTCTTCACAATAACGCCATCTAGTTCATTCTGCCATTCTCAGTTAACTTTCCAAGTGTATGTCCTTCTTAGTATCTCCTCATGATGTTAAAGAAAACGTGTCAGAAATACCACTACAGGAATATTTTATGGTGTTCAATCTAGGTGTTTCCTTGGATCTAAGCAATCCAAAATTGCTAAATCTTGCCAAGTAACTGAATGAGGGAGATCTCATTTATGCAGCTGAGATCGTCAAGTCAAAGTGCAGTGCACACACCTGCAGACACCCTTTAAGCAGGGAGCCAGGTCTACACATTAAGCAGTCGAAAGAACAGCTTGTGCTGGAATTCCGTGCGTAGGTAGTTCTGCCATTCACAAAACCACTTTTCCATTGATATTTATACCTGTTCCTTGCTGAAGTCTTAAAAACCCCTGATTTTCCTGGTGGATACTCCAGACAGCAGCCTGCATTGTCACTCAAGCGGAACAGCAGCATGTCAGTGCCCAGGCTGTAACTGTTCAAGGTAGAAGCCTGCACTGCAAGTATGCTCTGAGTGCATCCAGGTGCTGTGGACTGGGTATCCCTTGTCTAAAGCACAGAAACAAGTTAATGGAATGGAAAGGAAAGGAAAGGAAAGGAAAGGAAAGGAAAGGAAAGGAAAGGAAAGGAAAGGAAAGGAAAGGAAAGGAAAGGAAAGGAAAGGAAAGGAAAGGAAAGGAAAGGAAAGGAAAGGAAAGGAAAGGAAAGGAAAGGAAAGGAAAGGCAAAAAGGCCCTTATGTGACTGCAGCTATCACATACTGGACTTGAAAGGTATTAAAAAAATCCTTATTGACAAATGGTTGCTCTTGACCTACTTTGCTGTCCTGGTGATTAATAATATCCCTTCCAAACCAGTACCCAGGGCAGACAAAGCACTCATTTAATACGACACAGTCACAAGAAGTAACAAACCTTGTCGGAGAGAAGTCAAGAGTTAAATTCAGTTGACATTCCAAAGGCGGGATTCCTGGCCTTCTGCCACTGCTCCAGCTTTCTACCATAGCAACTAGTCTCCAGATAGCAGTAGCATGATTCACTAGTAGCGAGAGATGACTGTTGAATTTGAATATTTGCATTTATAGATCTACCCCCAGTGAAGCATTTGCAGTATCTCGTTGGTTTGTGTCTCTTGTACTGGGATCTCCAGCAGCCCTCCTCATTTGGTGGAACATTGTGCAGAGGGCTGCCGGTCTATTCGTGCCTGTGATTAGATGTGTAATAGATTATTGATTGCTTTGTCTTGGAAGGTACTTAATCAAGTCTTTGGTATTGAACTGTTTACAGAGGCTGTTGTTTACTTCTGTACCTTTACAGCAGCTGCTTAAAATCAAAGGCTCAAAGTCTGACACAAAAATAATGCCCCAGTAATGTTCAGTATAAGTGAAGAGAAAACTTTGTCCAACTTCATGCTTCCCTTCATGTCCCATAATCAGAGACAATTTATCTACCTATTTTATCTATCAAAATCGAAAGTGTAGAAAGAAGAAACAAGAGGCACTTGTTGGCAGAACCAGACGACTAGGGACATGCAAAATGGTAAAGCAGTAACAATGATGCAGTCATCATAGACCAAAAATCAGTAGGTAAGTGGAAGAGAACAAGTACCAAAGATACAAAAATTACAAAGGTACGTAATTCTGGTTCTTTTTTCAGTAGTGTGTCATGAACAGCAACCATTAAATACTAGATAACATTAAGGGATTATGTTAATTAACCCCATTAAATTGAGATTTAAAAAGCATGAGGCATTTTAAAAAGACCTTTAGATGGTAAGATCATCCTTCCCTGTGTGGGGCACAGGGGTGCCCTCTTCCGCATTCAGGTGGACACTGACACACCATCACCTGTCTGATGAACGCACAAACTAATGCAGAAGGTGCCGTGGGACCTGAGAGTGCAAACCGGTACTGACAGTCCCAGATCTCTGACTGGCATTCTCACAATGCTGGGATCATCTCGGCTTGGATGCAGCTGCCGCCCCTGAAGTGCATCCCCACTTGCTTTACCTGGTGGCTGTGAGCCCTCAGCCTGCTCTGAGGATGTGAACAGAAGCACAGGCTCTGTGGTGGGCTACCAGAACTGTCTCCCCAGCCCATGGATCACCACGGGCAGGGTGTGTCAGCATCAGCATTGGAGCATGGTGCAGAAACCCCTGCCCAGTAGCAAGGCACAGCTCTCAGCAGAGCTGCTAGCTCGCAGCAGCATACCCATAGCAGCGCAGTCAGCAGCCAGGGCTCCAGAACCCAGCATTTGCACAGACCAGAGCACTTCCGAGGAGACACCAAGGCAAAGCCTCAGTGCAGCCGCTGCAGCCCAGTTCTGCATCAGCAAAGATCTGATGGAAACTCGACTCGAGCTCCATCAAGTGTCTGCTCTGTCTCCTCAGTTACAGGCTAGAAAAGACTGGTTCTCTTTTGCAGGTGGCAATGTTAAACACCAGAGGACTCACAGCCAGAGGCCAGGGGCAGCAATAGTGGTCTCCCTTTTTAGGGGCACTCAGCTGCTTTTCCCCTCTCCTTTCCACTCCTTGCTACTTTTCCCACTTGACCAGTTCTCAGGGGTTATAGCCTGCCCCTGTGGGAGACTTTTCACACACCCTTTGTGGCTGCAGCCAGTACAGACCTTACTGATTCCAAAACTGCTTCTGGGGTACATCACCAGCCCTTGGTAGACTTTAGTGTCCCCATGTCTGCCCCTTGAGCTGCTTGGGACAGTGCTCCCTCACCCGATCCAGCCATAAAGAGCTGGGATAACCTGCTCCCATGAGCAATTTGGCTGTCAGCTCTGAGGGCTTAATGAATATCTGGCAGCACCCCACCAGGCAGCTGCAGAGGAGCAGGCAGGGGATGGGAACCTCATCCCCACCCTAACTGCTGCTAGAAGAGGACACATGGACAAGTGCCAGGAAATGGGCATTGGGGTACGGAGCAGAGCCCATGAGGCTGAGCGCCCCATCTTGTTCCCATTGGAGCAACAGACCCGATATTGTGCAGCCCATGCTTTTTCTTTGACCCCTGCCATGCTGCAAGCAGATGTCTTTCCTCCCTGCTAACCCCTTTGCCTGGAGAATGGCTCCTACCACATCAGTCATCGCTCGTGCTCCCAGACCACCAGCAGCCCCTGACAGCAGCATCAGTAACAACCTCTACAAAAAATAGCATCTGTCCCATTTCTTCTAAACCATTCTCAGAGTATTTGCAGTCTTTGGGCAGTTGCTCCAGCAGCACTCCTTTTGGGAACTGGGGGTGGTATGGGGCAGGTATCAAGCATGTCTCACAGGGCTGAATATTCCCCTCCTTATGTTTCTCTGATGGTTCAATGGCTTCACTTTCAGACACAAGATAGCTGAGGACCCCTTACGGACAGATTGTTTCCATTTTCCATTTGCCTTATTTTAATGCCTTTAATGACAGGGTGTTACTACAAAACCACGACAGTTTGACACAGCTTCATGGCAGCATCACTGCAAGAAAAGCTTCAAAAATTATCTCCTTTCAGTGCAATTTTATACTGTGTTTTAGCCTCTTCCAGTCCTCCATGATGCATTTTCTTCACCATCTCAGAACTCCTTGCATTTGCCCCCCCCCAACTTGCTCCCATGGGTCAAGCATCCACAATCAGTGCCATATTATCCCAGCTTGATGTTGCACTTCAGTACCAGCCAGAAATAACTCCAGCAAACTGCCCAAGGCTTCTAACCTCATGAGAAAGCAGCGTGATGGTGTAGCTTTGGCACTGCCCATTCATGCCAAAGCCAAAACCAGTCTGTATTACCAGCATTACCAGCGGGACATGTGGCCAACATGGCCCTGTGCAGGGGTGCTTAGGGCCATCAAGCAGCCAGGTCTGTGGGCTGCCCTCCACCACTGTATCTTCTGGGTTTTGAAAGCATAAAGAAGTTAGCAACAATCCCTAGTGGGACACGTGTTGACCAGCATCGTTTGCCTACCAGCAGGATTCCTGGCAGTAATTCAGCGGTGATTAATTAGAATAAAACATTAGGGTAACTCCTTTGCTTCTGTATATTGTGGTCTCTGCTGTGCCCCAGCGCCTGCTGGGGGAGGTTTGGTACCAATGATTCATCTTGGAATGAGTCAGAGGTAGAAAGCTGCAACTCAGCCCTTGTCTTTCCTCCTCTCCCCCTGCAGGGAGAGCCCAGTTCTGGGAGCACCGGAATATGTGTGAGCTTCCCAGGCAGCTCCTGCAGGTCACTCTCTGTAGATGTCTCTGATGGAGATCTCTAAGGTCACGCGGAAAAGTTACCACCTTAAATCCCAGGGATTTTCAGACCAGGCTTGAAGGCCTCTTTGGTTTTCGAAACCTTGCGCTGACTTGCCACATCTCTGAGGCTTGCAAAATCCCGGGATGTGAGGGTCTCCAAAGGAGCACAGGGTACA
The DNA here is from genome assembly GCF_000696875.1 of Nestor notabilis. NCBI lineage: Eukaryota > Metazoa > Chordata > Aves > Psittaciformes > Psittacidae > Nestor > Nestor notabilis. Next base: position 17,795 of record NW_009932359.1, on the reverse strand, counting down.
GCCAGCCCAGTCCCCACAGCCGCAGCAACGCTGACCTCACAGCCCGCTCACACAACCAGGAGGTGTTTTGGGGAGCGTCAGGGCTGAGGCCCTGCCCCAGCAGTGGCCGCAGTGCCCTCTCTCTGCCCTGAGGCCAGAGCAGGTCCCACGGGGGCAAACCGAAGGGGCTAACCTGTCTGCGGCCACACGTGGCTGCTGGAGCACCCTGCCATCACCCACATCAGTTACCGGTGCTGGCACAGGCAGTGACACCTGTAAGATGATGTTTAACAGGATTCTGCTGGCAAAATATCCTCCTCTCCCAACACACATGGGAGCAATTACTTTTGCAGGGTTTGTTTTCTGGTTTTAACAGTCCTTATACTCCCTATAAACTTCATTAGGTGGATTTATCCGGTCACTAAATTGCTTGATACAATATTATATTCACAGCAGGAAATTATTTGTCGTTCTGGTGAAAACGAGCATTTCCTAGTTCTGTCAGCGCAGAGAATTACGTTATCAGGGAAATAATAACCAACTGAACTGGAGAAGGGTTTGATTCATGGTAATTACTGATCATATGCAGATTAATTCACAGCTTTAATTTTTTGTCTCCCACTGTTTGCTTGCTAAACCTCTAGAAAAAAAAGGGGGGGAGTGAGCATATGAGCATCTTGTTTGTAAGGTAAATCACAGAACCTCATTCATGCTTTTAAACATCAGAAGCTAGTTAGCAAACTACAGGCTGCCTTTGGCAGAAAGCTATCCAAAAAGAGCGGCACATCGCCACAGTTTCTCAGCCAGTCCAGCCTTTCCAAACCAGCTCTTTTCCTCTTATTTCCTACAGCAAACCTTCAGCAGTCTCACAATCCCTAGAGATTAAACCAGCCCTTTGATCATATATATTACTCTTAGCATTGCTGGAGCAAAAATTCAGCCCCTACTCACTCTGTAATGGAGAGGTGGGGAGCAGGGCCCTGCTGCTGGCTGCCTCCCTGCCTCCGTGGGAGCATGGCCATCCCCGCTGTGTCTGGGCAGCGTGCTGACTGCATGTTGCATTTATTCTTAAAATACATATCTAAGCCCTCTTAAGTGAAAAGCGGGTTGCTCAGGAGCTGAAGGCAGGCAGGGGGACAAGCCAACAGACTTTTATCTTCCTGTGCAAGATGCCCACGCTTTGGATTTCTCCCTTTGCAGGTCATAAGTCTTTAGAAGAGTGATACAGGCCACTTTGGGCTGACCAGTAAGAACTACTTATCCCACATTTACAACCTTATTTCTCTGCCTTCTTTCAGTGCAAGAATAATAATTAAAATGTAATCATAATGAAATAAATATAATTAGAAGAGAGCTGCTTTCCTTTTGGCTGTTTGCTCCGGCAAGGCTGCTTCTTCCCTATCTGTCCCCCTTGTTTCACTCACACCCACAACCAGATAACGTTTGATCAACACCGCAAATTAGCAGGATGCAGATGACGTGTGATTTCTGTGCCGCTGGTGCCTGAAGACACCGTGCGCGGTTTTGGTTCAGCACCGAGCTGGCTGTCCCCGGGGCTAATCATAAACCACCTCGGGCCATGCTGAAACCCATCGGGGCGGTGGTGTCCCACCCCGGAGCCTGCGGCTTCCCCTATGTCCCCACCAGGAGCCGGGTACCGCAGCCGCGGAGCCGGCCCCGGCGCCGAACTGGAGATGCGCATCGGGAGGTGGCAGCACTTCCCCGCCTTGCACAGCCCGCGGCCGGGACAGGCACAGCCTCTCGCACGGCTCAAGTACTCTTCAAGAGAAAAAGAAGCAATTTTTATTACTTTTGCTTTCAAGGTCCACGTCTGGCACCTCATGCTACCCATTTACCACTTATCCCTATTTTTAACTCTCCTTTCCCCCTCCCTCCCCCTGTTTTTTAAGAAATGAGAAGGAGTTAAAAGAAGCAGCAAAAATGCAGCAAACCGCCTGCAGCAGCTGGAGCAGCATCCCAGGGTCACCCAGCTCCAGCGAGGTTAAATACCTAACGAAAGGGACCCAAGGTCACCCGTGTCACCCATGCGATGCTTGCTGCAGGACCAGGCCCCCACCTGCTCCAGGGAATGGGGGTTGGATGCTCCATGTGATGGGAGTCCCCCCAGCCTCCTGCTCACCCAGAGATAGGGGAACAAGCCCCGCAGGAGTCCTGTGAGAGCCCCCAGACCAAGTGAGAAGCCCCTTTCCCCTGGGTCATCTTGGAGAGGGAACGCAGCACTGCTGGCGCTCTGTGAGCAGCTCCGCAGCATGGGCGGCATGAAGCTCAGGGACCCCTGACAAGGGACCCACAGGGGGCTCAGCACAGCAGCAGACCTGCACCCACCTCCTGGCCCCTCCTGGGCCTGCTGCAATGCAGCCGGAGCAGGTGTCACTGTCCCACCATCCCGGTCTCCTTCAACTACTGGGAAGGCCATAAATCCCAGGAAAACAGTACAAACATAAATCTGGGCTGGCTCCTGTAGCGAGAGCTCTGCAACACCTTTGTTTTACAGCAAGCAATAGCCTGATGCAGCAGAGATGCCCATCTGCTCCTCACTGATGCAGAGCTATTGCTCCTCTGAGGGATTTAATCAATCAGCCCATGTCTTACCAGCTGCACAAAATGTTCCTAAAACCCAAAGCATCTCCTTGCCCTCAGTGCGCCAGCTTCAGCCTCCTGCAGACCACAGATCAGTTCAGATCCAAGGGAGCTTGAGAGCGCTTTAAAAAAAGCACCCAGATGACTTTGGATAACCTGAGATCTCTTTTCCAAAAGAACCACAGTGCTTTGGAGCCCAGGAGGTCATTTTGAGGTTCCTGTGCCATTTCTGCCAGTGGAACATAGCTGGTTTGAGAATGTTTCCCCTTGTTTGCAGAAAGATCCTGAGTGAAAAAACACCCAGCTCTGCTGTGGGAAGGAGCACTATCAGCCATGCATTTAAATGCACAAGAGCAGCAGAGTCCACGCCTTGATGTAAACTGATTATAAACTGGTTGGAGGGATGCTGGCCTCAGCAGAGCAGCCCTTAGGCACAGGAAAAGGCATTGGGGATTCACCCAACTGCTAATTACTAAATAAACTAGACTGGGCAGAAGGAGCAGACAGCACGTAGTGTAGGGTAAATGAGCTGTTCCCTAAGGATCAGCAGAGCTCCACTCATACATACACAGCTATTCCTCTGCACTGAAATGGTGTCTCTGCCTGCAGGAAAGCTGTGGTCTTCACAGCACCACTGAGGAAACACAGGGGTGTTAAGGAAGGTTTAATTCCTGATGGGTTGGTATAATTTTATAAAATCTTATAGAAGTGTAGTCTTTTATGAACACTGAAAGACGGGGTTTCTGTCTTGTTATGTTTCACTTACATCTGACAAGTAACATAATGGTAGTCATGCGTTTGTGAATTCGTTATGCCGTGATGCTGCTGTGCAGGACTTTCCTCCCACTTCCTCACCATGGCCCCAGGTCATTAGGCACAACACGAATATGTGAAAAAATAGCCCTGCCTGGAATTAGCCAAAGCTGAACTCTGAGGTCCTGGTTTAAGCATATACATAGAGGAGCTGATGATGTGACAATCTGAATGCTGATGTCCCCAGAGATTTCAGAGGAGCAGCCTGGGAAACGGCTTTTATTCTTGTGTGGAAATGCTGGAAAGCAGGAAAGCAGAGTTTGGCTGAAAACATTTGTAGTGCTCAAGAAAACTGAAGTCTACAAAAAAATTTTTGAGTATCTGTTTCATCTGTAGGCATAAGACATTGCAAGAAAATGTATCTTCTTAATCAGGTGTTTGAGGACAGGTGGGCTGCCACAGGAACATTTCCTGAGAGCATCACTCAGATGAAAACAACGAGCATCCTACAGGCAAGCACACCAGTAAATGTCCAAGCTTTTACTCGTTGCTGCTATACCTGTCTCCCAACACTCACTCAGGGCTGGGGAGGAGCAGACCACACAGAGTGGCTCTGTCCCCACTGGGAAAGAGAGGAGCAATGGCAGGGACACCACCAAGTCCTATCTGCATCTCAGATTCACAGGACAAGCCTCAACCTCCATCCAGGCAAAGCTGCTTGTCCATGTGACTGGCTCATAGAAGCGCTTCTCCACATGGAGCTGACACAACAGGCTATTTCACAAAAGGAAACCAGTACATAGGTATAAATTTGGAGCCTGCTGCCCCCCAGGACCACCCATGTGCACTTGGGCTGGTGTTACTCCCTGGTTGATCATAGAATAGAGTCATAGAATAGGTGGGTTGGAAGGGACCTCCAAAACCTCATCTAAGTCCAACCCCCCTGCAATGGGCAGGGACACCTTCAGCTAGATCAGGTTGCCCCGAACCACATCCAGCCTGGCCCTGAATCTCCGCAGGGGTGATGCATCCACCACCTCTCTGGGCAACCTGTTCCAGTATTTTACCACTATATTGATGCCTGTCCTGCCCCTTCCAGTGAACCTGGGCAAGCGATGCAGGACTGAGCTGTGGTGTGGGGCAGCAAGAGGCCAACCTGCTCAGAAATAAACGTGGCTGGCAAGGCGAACAGCCCCCTGAGTCCCTTTAAATGAAAGAACTGATCCCTCTCTCATAAACATTTTCATGCAAGCAGCAGTGGCCGTACCTTTATCGGCAAACGGATATTGAGGTATCAGTGTCTGTGATTTCATCAGCTTGTTTAAGTGTAGATTTTCCTTTTACAGGCTGCAATAAATCAGGCCAATGATGTTGGATAAATTACTAGTTTTCTTTTGGCTAGTTTTCTGCAAATTAGACTTTTATTATCACTGATAACTGCCCATATTCCTGTGTCTCATACCTTTCTTACATGAACATTTTTAATAGTACAGAAAAAACACTGTAAGGATCTCCCCTCTCGTTCTCAAGGTAAAGCCAACATGAAGAGCCAGCTGCAAAACAATATGAACTCCTATTGCAATCACATGGTTGTGCTAAACATCTTTATTAATCTAATGTCCATAGAAAAGTAAATGCTCTGGGAAAACATCAACAAGGGTAACATTTTATTTGGCAGTTGATCATACATGACTGCTACATGCTTTGCTATGACCATTTTAAAGCTGGTTACCAGAAGCACTGTGTATGCACAGTGGAGAAAGTAGAGAGAGCGCATTACAGATGTGCGCTGCCAAAATGAGTCAAGCCCACAAGCTTAACCCAAACTCTGGCCATGGAGCAGGATCATGTATGAGGGACATGGCCAACCTGCTCATTGCTGAGGATGCAACACTTGGAATCCTGTAGCAAACCCAATGCTGTGAAACTTGTATCCAGCTGCATGCATAGCAGAAATGTCATTTCTGGGTAACAGCCACATCTGCACAGGCTCTCACAGCTGCACACCACCATGCCTGCCCCAGAAACAAGTGTCTCCATGACCCCCTCACACCATTTCCACTGCCCAAGGAGCCTTCTACCTTTTCTTCCTTCATCCGGTTCTTGTATCTCTTTACATGGTGTGTCCACGGGATGGACCAGGAGCTCACAGGTCAGTGGAAAGATGCACCCAAATGACACTGGTTGTAGTCAGCTTGCTCTGTAACACAGATCTAAGCCATATAAAGGCTTTTGGTCAACAATTATTTAGAGTAGTGAATAAGGAGGGTTTCTACATGGGGTAATGAGTGCTCCATGCACCTCTATAGGTGTTGGACAGTGTCTGGCCCCTAATCTGTATTCAAAATGCATCCTGTCATCATCCTTCAATAGTCCAAAAAGCTGAATTCTTGCCTTTTATTTAACTACGAAAGTTTGACTAATTCAAACTCAGCAGCATGAGCATCTGAACAGATTGTATCCCCTCAGGTTTTCTACAAAGTTCTTTGTCGAAAGTTACTGTAATTTAGATAAATGTCTACTCTCACCACCAAACCTATAGCTTTGACAAAGGCGGCTATTGATTCTGTCTGATGTGATCTATCCCATACGAACACATGCAGCTTCCCACTCATCAGGGTATCTGCTATGTTGCTACATATTGATTCCCTTATTTGCTTTGTATTTACCAGCTGTAAAAGCTGGTGGAGTTTCTGGCAATTTTGGAGCCCAGCCTTCATGAAGACTCTGTTTCGTTCCAGTTTTCTCAGCAAAGCTTGGTTAGAGTTTGTCAGAGGGATGGCATTGTCTTATCCCTGAATGGCCTAAGCAGAAAAGGAACTGGGTATTCCTTTAAGATCCCTTCTACCCTGAACTTTCTGTCAAAGCCGTGTAATGTCTGTCCTCTGAGGCTTCAGACACTGACTTAACGTATGCACACACATACCTACCTTAACTCAGCTGTCAGACACCATTACATTACAATTACCATTAATTAAAATTAATGGCTGTGTCCTAATGACATGGACTAAAATTTGACCCCATTTGCTCATCCATATTGTTATGATTTAATTTGCAGTCTCTATAGTGCTATGCCAGTTGCTAACAGAGCACATACAACAGACCTAAGCATCTCCAGGAGATTTTCTTCCACTCTTGCTATTTTTGGTAGCACCGACCCTGCTTGTTGGAGGCCCTTCACTCTGCCTAGCAAGTGGTGGCTCACACTGTATTGATGGGAAGGGTTCAGATCAGCAGCTGTGAACAGGGGATGGCAGTCTGGTATTAGGAGCTCACAGTGATTCAATACCCCTTCCCTCCCATTGGTTGTAAATAAGCTGGAATAAAGAACATCTCTTTACTTGGAAATCACTTTACTTGGGACATTTCTCCTATACTGTTACTTGTTTGTCACCAGTTTCCAAATCCAGCTTTAGACAAAGAGGAAAGATGGTTTATCCATAATCTTTTTGCACAGCATGTAAAAGAAACAGAGCACTTCAGCTTGTATCCGCAGGTTCAGCTGTCCTCAGAGCACCTCAATTGTTTCTCTACAACAACTTGGAGGTCAGCTGGATGTAATCGTTACAGGAAATGTACCAAAGCACCTCCTACTGTGAGGGATGATTTGCAGCACTCGCTCCTTGCAATGGGCTTGCACACAAAGGGACATCCAAAGAAAGAAAACTTGATTTAAAAAGGTGTGTGTATGCACACGCAAGCGAACACAGAGTTCAATGCTTGATTAAGAAGATGCTGACACTCTGCAGGAAATATTCTGGGGAAAAAGCCCACTGCATTTGTTCATAAATGATCCTGCTTGTATGAGCTCCATTCTGATGACTAGACATTGTATGAACTGGGAGGAGAATTGCTGGCCCTGGGAGGCCAGCAATATGTAACAAAGTAATCACAAACCTAAATCACCGATCTGGCCTAAAGGGAAGGTAGAGAACTGTAGCATCTGTAGTATCTGAATATCTGCTACTTAAGTATTTGCAAACAGCAAATTAAAGAAGTACATGTGCCTATAACAGTGACGTACTAATATAGCACTGGAAGAGATGAGGGTTTATTCAATCTGTTGCTTTTTCTGGAGACAGACTCGTTCTCCCTGTCTTGTTCCTGGTGAATGTTTGTGACTTGCTGTGAGGTTTCCACTGATGGAGGTCCCCACTTCCTCCCTACATGGATTGTTCCAGTGTTCCTTTATTTCTGCCAGTTTTCCAGTGTCAAGCCTGACCCTTGCTGTCATTAAAGCCCATCGTTTGTTCTATAAACCAAGGATATTAGATGCACAAGATTTCCTTCCACTTTGCAGCAGCTTTCACATACTGGAGGAGCTTCCCTGAGCCTTCAAAAATGGTGAGGTGATGCTATTGACCAAGTTCAGCTCATGTTATTCCTCCATGGGTTTGCTCTGTGGCTGGTCACCCCCCATCCTGGGCTTACTTGCTGAGCTGCTGTGCTTGCCCCTGATGGACTATCTCCTTCTTTTCCCAGATTCTCTTTCAGACATGTTAAGATCATGTTGAACACCAAGATTGGTCCTCCAAGGCAACTGCAGCCCTTCCCAGCTGTCTGGCAGCTGCCCACTGGGTAAGTATTGTCCCTGCTCCACCATTCAGGTCATTTATGAAAAAACTGAACCACGCTTGGTTCGAGACAGACACCTGAGGAACATGACTCAGTACATCCTCCTGCTCTGGCAGCACACCCCCAGTCATTGCTCTCATAGGGGGCTTTACAGAGAAACTCCATTCATACAAAGCCCTCCTCCCTTTGCTTATGAGGCTAGCTCAATGCTCTTGAGAGGTTTCAAAGAAGAATAAAGGTTTGTGTCAGGCTTTTCTCCTGTACTGTCGTTATGAAGCCCATTTCATAAAGCAGCTGTTATATCTGCAGAAAGAAAACAAAATAAAATGAGCAGCAGGAGGAGAACCACTAACAAGCAATAAAAAGGCTCTCAGACTCTGCAGGTTCACTGGCCACGCTGCTGACATCAGCTCCAGATAAGACCTTAACAATTAAAACCAGAAGAAGAGTAATACTAACCATAAAGGTTTCTGCTGTATCTCTCTACAAAGGAACATTTTCAAAAGTTAGAAACCACAGCTGTTGGTTCACAGCATAAAGGAGCATGCAGAAAGACAGACACCTATGTGATAGATGAAGTGTGCAAACATCTCTGGAGAAACACAGCTTGATGGGAAGCTGCGCTGAGCAATACTTCTCTCTCTGTTGCTTGGGTGAACTGGGGGGATGCACCCAGTTAACCACAGCACAGTGAACACATCACAGCCAATCAATAGCCCAAAGTGCTGGAATAGCCAAGAAATTGTTGCTGTGGATTTATGTAGTGTTATACAATTTAAAGGCGTGTCACCTGAGAGTAATTTTAAGCAGGAACAGCAACTTCTCTTCTGTGTGGAAGTAAAGAGGGGTAATACCAGGACAGACAAAGTTCTAAACATCATATTAAGGTATTTGGGAATGGAGAGAAGGCAAGATGATATAAAAGCTGGCTTAGGTTGTTTAAAAAATATTTTTATTGCCTGTGGGTGATATGCTCAAGGACATAAACGTGGATTGCTCAGTCTCAGTTTCTGATTGAGACAGCAAATTACAGTCCATCACCGGAGCCTCTTCGAGAGGCAGCAAGACAGAGTGGGAAGGAAGGCCCAAGAGCAGCACGACACCACCACCGGCTCTCCTCACCTGGGCTGCCCTCCCCATCTTGCCTGGGTTGCCCTCTCCCCTCTATCTCCTGCCCGCATTGGGACAGTCAGGCCTGCATGTCTGTATTAAAAGGGAGCCATCACCACAAAAGCTGCCACAGGGGAAGAGCTCATGGTGTGTTTTTTGGACCAACCTGCAAAGTATGCTAATCTTTCCAATTTTATTTCAAATTAATATAATTCAATTAGCAGTTCTTGTTCATGAAGAGGCAGTATCTGATTACACTTAGGGCTCTATTCCAGTGTTATGAGCAAGGCCTCATACAGCAGATTGCTCTGCAAATGCCTGTCTCCCACATGACTGTCTTTGACTGCCACAGAGCAGCTCTGATTCCTGGGAGAAAGGAGTCCACCTTCAGCCACATCAAGCTGGGGAGCCGCTCAAAGTCACACTTTGTCCCCAGACTCTCCCTGCAAAAGGCTTTCCAACGTGTGTGTTTTGACAGCACAATTCAATTGATGTTATTGCTTTCTTTGAGCCATTTATAGAACAGCAAGTGCACAGAAAGGTGGAGCCCTTCACTTACTGGTCTCCCATTTTCCTTATTTGCCACTGCACAATGACTTTTAAAACAGAACACACCACTGCTTGGAAAAATGATAAACACTTTAGGAAAACCTAGCTTCCTACTCAGCACAAGTATTAAAAGTCAGAGGATGATAATGGAAAGCAGCAAGGTCCCCATATTTACTGATACATTAAGAGACAGAAGAGACTTCTTTTGACAGCATCTTAATATTACCTAGATGCACTTCTTTCTATAAAAAAGCAACAGCAACTAAAAGTGACAAATTCTATCTGCCTGCAGGTACACAATCACATTATCTCACCGTGATGCAAAGGATAAGGTGTCACTGAAGGTGATTAGAAAAAAATTCAGTCATTCGAAGTGTGTCATAGATCTAATTACATTTTTTAGAAGACTCAACCTTTATTTAAACAATCTAGATCCTGGAGAATGCTTCCAGAGCCTCTTCTTCTGCCTTGGTTTCAAATTAATTACTAATCTGAATGCCATCATCCTGTCAGTGAGAAAATGAGAACTGATCCATACAAAATATGCCTTAACTCAAAAAAGACAGAAGGTTCAAGCTAATTTATAAAACCTTTTTCCAAACCTTCCCCAGAAAATCTGTCTTTCAGTTAAGCTATGAACTGAAGCAGCCACGCAACAAGCAGGCCACTCGGAGAAACTCCTTCCCAGGAAAAACAGTATTAATTTAAACCTGCTGAGTGCTGGACAGTGAGTAGCACCCAAAAAAAGCATGAAAATAATCCCCCAGCTCAGAATTTCTTGCCTTCCCCCAGAGCTGATTTGCCTCCTCCTGCCCCATCCAGTCCCTGTGCCTGAAGCATAGCAGCCAGCCCACCCCACTGTCCTGCATCACTGAACCAAAATGCCCTGTGCTAGACAAACAAGAGTTTCAAACAGTGGTGGTAAAACTCGACTACATAAAAACCCCTCTCTGCCAATATCCATTGGTGTGGGTGATGTAAAGCACACAGAAATACAAGGTAAAAACAGCAAACACAAATAGCATGTTGTGAAGACATTAAGGACACCTCTTGGCTCCTGTATCATTGGGGCATTATAATTTTTGTTTCTTTTTACTTAATGGATTTGGCCTTTTAAAAGTGATTAATGCACCATAATCGGATGCTAGATGTTTCTGCTCTAGACCCGAACATGCATGATAGAAACAAGGGCTCCTCTGCTTGAAAACAAAGGAAAACATTTGGGGTTTAAAAACAAATTTTAGAAAAGGAAAGCAGGAAGGAGCATGGACTAACCAAGGCTGGCTGTGCTCAGGTGAGGGGGCTCAGTGCCTGGCTCTCACTCTGCCCTTGCCTGGGTGGAGAGAAAGCCCATGCAGCAGGGGAAGGTGCAAGGGATGGTCAAAGGTGCTCTGCCCCAGCACCTTGTGTCAGGGGCACAGGGTGCAGCAGAGGATGGAAGAGGCATGTTGTTTTCTAGGCGATTGCTAAGTCTGCTCTTGCAGCTAGAAGATAATTGTGTTCAAAAGCAGGGTGGAAAGTGGATCTGGACTATGTTTTATTCCTTCATAAGGCTGTACAGTAGGTCAGGCAGCTCAAGGGATCTGCCTGTGCATGCAGGTGTTCATTTGAGGGGCCTAAGATTGATGATAACTCAAACAGTGGTCCAGTGAAGAAATGCTTTTGGTCTTTTGTTTTGAGTGCAGGACCACCCCATTGCTGGAAGGACACAGGACATTCAGTTGATGTGTCATACGTACCTGCCAAAGGAGCTGATTCCCTGTTGTGTGTCACACCTTGAAGCACCGTGCTCTTCCCTTCACACAGATACTAACATGTTCGTCTTTAGTCTTGCACATTTTCTTTCACCATTTCTATTATGGTGCCAACAAAGTAGAATCATAGAATCATAGAATGGTTTGGGTTGGAAAGGACCTTAAGATCATCTAGTTCCAACCCCCCTGCCATGGGCAAGGACACCTCACACTAAACCATGTTGCCCAAGGCTTGAACACCGCCAGGGATGGAGCATTCACAACTCCCTTGGGCAACCCATTCCAGTGCCTCACCACCCTCACTGTGAAGAACTTCTTCCTTATATCTAACCTAAACTTCCCTTGTTTAAGTTTGAAGCCATTACCCCTTGTCCTACCACTACAGTCCCTAATGAAGAGTCCCTCCCCAGCATCCTTGTAGGCCCCCTTCAGATATTGGAAGGCTGCTATGAGGTCTAAGTAGAATGATAAAAAAAAGAATGTGAATCTACTGAAAGAAACCTGTCAGGCTTTGCTGTAACATGTGGACCCTGCACAGAGACCACCCCATTGCTTCATCTTCCACTGTCTTTTGTCACTTCTTTGCAGCAGGCAGAGCTGACACGAGCAGACCTGCCTTTCCTGAACTAATTGCCAACTCTACTGTCAGTGCTGAATCAGTACGTATGGCTCTGTAGGTGCCCCAGCAGCAGCTGAATTATTCCCGTACCAAGTTACTGCCCTTGATAAATGAAACTGCCCTTGGGGGAATGTTTTCCCTTGCAGAAATTTCTGTAATCAGAGGAAAAAGCTTAAACATTGAGAGGGTAGTGACAGGCATATCAGTTCTCCACCCAGGGGAGTTCTGTGTGGCACTGCTAAGCAAAAAGCAGCAGCATAGGAGTTGATCCATGAGCTTTCAGCTGTAGCAGGTCCCAGGGAGGAGTTCGCTCGATGAAGACCAGGCAACAGGGATACACCTCATAGCTCAGACTATCCCCCAAACAAGCAAACCCAGCAGGGATTGGTGAGCTTCAGACGTGCTCACCCTCCATGCAGAGCTGAATCATACCCTCTTGGTCACCGCTTGATCTCCGAGTTGCATATCTCCATCATGAAGCAGCAAAGAAGGAGAAAACATGATTTTTTGTCCCCCCCCCCTTGTCTTTTTTTCTATTTAAATGACTACCACAAAAGGTAGCTGAAGAGCTGAGGAGCAGCTGCACTATTAGAAATTATTTTTAACTCATTAGAAAAGATTGTCCTTTTAAAATAAGAGCAGCAGAATGGAGATTAGGGCTTCTAGTGCTTTGCTGGGTGTTAGTACCTGTGGATCATTGCATTGATAAAAATATGTACAGACTCACTTTTCAGGTTTAAAAGTGTTTTGTCCTTTTGTTTGCTTAGCTAAATAAAGAGGTTTTGTTTGACCTGTGGTTTTGAATCCAGCTGGCTTTTTAATATACAGTGACTCATACAAAGCAGCCTGCAGAGTTGGTCTCGTTTCCACTGTTACACCACTGATTTCAGCAGAGGTCCCACAGAAAACCCAGCAGTGGGGAGACTTTTGGTTCCTGACCAGGCCTTCCTCACCAGAGCTGTGCACTTTTTCCTGTAATTGCTCCCACCGAAATGAGGGAGCTAATCACAGAGAGAGGCACTTCACGCAAGCCAAATTGCCAGGATCAGGCCTTCCAAGGCACTGCAAGTCCCATAAGCTTCAAGGTTAGTAATAAACCATTAGTTTCTAATGAAAATTGGAGCTGAGGCCGAGGACTTCCTGCCTCAAAATGGTAATTTTTTATAATGAGATACTGTCATTATCCTGGCTGATGCGCAATAGAGCATCGCTGGCTTTAGTGGAGCAGGCTCAGAGCTCTTTAGACCAAGACTGGCATTATTTTATTTACATCAGAATAAGCCAAAGAATTTTTAAGGGTGGTAAAGCAGGAAATCTCATTTCCATTTTCAGTAAAGGCTACATATAATATATCATTACCAAACACTGGGACCGGTCCTTGTACTTCACGCAGTGTTTTCTCCCCTCACAGACTGTGCCACTGATGTGAGAATGTAAAAAACATTGAGCACATGGGCCCGCAGGGACAAGGAAAGATGCGCACTCACCAGTGGTAATGGCAATTCCTATTGCAGTTCTGCAGTCTCTGTGCAGGCAAAGTTGCCCGCTGACTTTGGGAAATACAAGATCAGACACAGGGCATGGTTGTTCTCCAAGCTGGCTCCTCATCAGGGCTGTGTGTGGGTCATGGCGATGCACTGCCCAGTGACTGGCAACAGGGGGTCCAGGAATTTTTGTCTTCCACAAATCATTTCATGACAAAGGTAAAAGTGCCATTGTCTGAAGGCAGGAGGAGTTTGTGGGTCCAGATACACTGCAAATGCAGCACCATTTTATCAAATAAATGTCTGCTGCTTCAATAAAAAACTCAACAAGGAAAATATAGGCATCATGCTGTACACAATTCCTGGATTTCCTCCATCAGAATTGCAGCTCTTCTTTTTCTAAAGTAAGATGTTATTCTGGGAGATGGGAGATTGTGTAGCCTGCTTTATGTTATTCTGCTCAGGTATCCCTGCAGATCAGGACTCACTTTGAAAATGAAAGGCTGTATTTTACTGCAAGCAGGTTGACATCAATTCCACTCTCAGGACTAACCAAAAAAACCCATCAAAATACTCTCTCCTCTTTTGCCTTAGTCTTGCCCAGAAACTACGGGTCATCAAAAGCTTTGTGAATATAGTATATAGGAAAAAAACCCTCATTTGTACTGTCCCAACAAAATCAATGTCTAAGATCACTCTAACTCAAACTTGCTTCCTAGAAGAGTGGAAGAACACTGTTGTAAACAGCTTGGAAGTGTCACGTTTTTAACAGGAGGGGTCTAGATTTATTTTGTAGCTACAGTAAATAATTTGGGAAAGTGCTAAACCGAAAATGTGGTCATATAGTAAAAAAATGAAACAAAACAAATAACACGTTGGGCTAAAAATGGAAAGGTAACTCACCTAAATCCTTTTCACTCCTGGATTAAGTGGTTTATTACACAAGTAGGATTCTATCCATCCAAGTCTTCTGTATCTAATTTTTATACTGGTTGCCACTGCTTAATGACTTTATGGTGAAAATCCCTGATGCCCACTTGCTGGCAGAGTTAATGGAGGCAGGTGGCATCAGGGGTGGTCTCTGGCAGATTCTGTCTCCCTAACTTCATGGTCTAAAAGGACACATGTGAAGTTTCTCCTAAGGGCTTTTAGATCTGATACTGGTCTTCAGAGCCTGCCCAGGGCTCCCAGGACCCTGCTCAGTTTCCACTCAGCATCTCACACTTGGGTGCCAGTTCAGTGCCAGGGAGCGAGGAAAACACTCGGTAAGGGAACTGATGGCAACCCTGCCCTGTGGTTTTGCTGTGGCCCACACAGGAATGACAAAGATTCATGAGACTGAAGCCTAGCAGATGGCGGTTTTTCCAGTTTCACCAGGGAGTTTTTCCAGATTTCACCAGTCTGAGGCACTTGCTGGTCTTTTCTGTCAGCAGTTACTATTGTGGGTGATGCAGCACCTTTGGCTGAATCTGTGCAGGTTACTAGAGTAGGGCCAGGATGCTCCAGCCAGCAGTTTGGTCCCTAGCTTTTCAGGGGGGAAGGAGTTCAGGCACACTCTGTGCCACCCAGCTGCAGGGCTAGAGGGCAGAACTTGACCTCTTTTATTTACTAGCTTAGACTAGTGTATGATATGGGGGCTTAAAAGAGGAAAAATGTAATCTTTCTCATTAGCAACTTTAGAGCTCTTCATGTGAGCAGAGTTCTGACCTATCATAAGATCTGGTTTAAATCATACTTGTAACATGACTGCAACAGTGCCCCGATGAACTGGCGCGCCTGAAGGTATTCATCAATTACAATATCACATTTGTGATTATTAGAATTGATAAAAATAATGGGGCTAGCTGAATCTGGAAATTAATGTTTTTTAATAAATATCTTTGTATTATCAGAGAAATGATACAGGTTTTCGTAATACTTGCATACACATAAATACAGCATTACTGATTCACAGCCTTGCTGAGGCCTGGTGGATGCTTGTGGCCCAGCTGCTCCAGCAGGTAAAGGCTTGATGCATTACTCAGTCGTAAGCTGGGAAACACGAGTCTGAACTTTTCATATGGTACTAGGCACATAAAAGTAACCTTATTCTGGCCCTTAAATGTAAATTGAAATGACAGTGGTAAACTAGAACATAATCAGGATGTAAACGTAGCATAACTGTATATAAACAAGCAGTAACACTGCCTCTGAAATCTGCCACGCATGTCATTGCTCTAAATAAATCAGTGGCCGGTGGATTTGAACCTGAGGGAAGAAGTGTTCCTGAACTCTGAACAACATTGACCTCTGATGGGCTCTTTCAAGCCACTAAGATGTGGGATTATCAGAGAACTGTATACTGCTCCTAGACAGGCAGAGAGCAAAGATGCACTTAAATGATTTTTCTACAGCACGGTGTCCGAACAAAGGAGGGGGAGAAACAATTCAGGTTCCCCTCAGAACCAGGGATGATAAGGAAAGTCAATTTACTGTGGCATTTTACAGGCTTTCAGGGAAGGAGACTGTGACCTTTTTTCCTCTTTTTTTTCCCTCCAGTGTTAAACTGAAAGAGGCCAAAAATAGCTGGGCTTAGAGACTGATTTTTCCCCACAGTTTGGTAACTTTTTAATGGAGCATTATCATGAAGAGCTAACTTACAACTTGAAGATGAAAGCTACTGGAAACCTGACAAATAACTGTAATTAGCAGCCTATTTGAGTGGGCTTTTTGTTTCTTTGGTTGCTGGAAAATAAAAGCAGTTTGTGCTCTTCATTACTCTCCGTTTGCTAGACTAAAGAAGAGAACAAACAAGCAAGCAAGCAAGCAAGCAGGAAGGTGCCTTTCTTGGTGCAGTATTTCATCTCCATAGTGAATGATGATCTCTTTAGGCAGAATTACACTGGGAGCTTTCAAAAGTAAACAAAGGGAATTTGCTCAACAGGCAAATTTGCAAGCTCGCTTATTTCTAAAAGCATCTAAACACACAAAGTTATATTACATTTTATATGGTTTTATTCGTGTACAAAATGTCATAATTTATCAACATTGTGCAGCAGAGTATAGATACACACATACATACAAACGCACATACATACATACATCCCCCCTCCCCCCCCAACACATGCACACATACAAATACATCACAAACCCAACTTTCTTCCTCTCTGCCCTTCAGAAAGGCAACACTGTTGTGGCAGGTCAGCAGCTAGAAATAAGGTGCTATAATTAAGCAGTATCGGAATGTCTTCACTTCACAAATGTGATGTGCAAATTTATATACAACCACTTCTTTTTCTTTTTTTCCCCACGGAACCCAAAATGCCATACCCCGAACCACTCTCAGAGATACAAACATGTATAAAGTGCTAATACTTAAGCATGTTTCCAATATCTTCACGACGCAGTTTGAAGTTTAGAACAGGCACTGTGATAGTTCACTGGGTAGATTGTCACTTGGTGTGGTACGACAGAGAGAAAAGTCACTCAGACATCGCTGGGGGACCGGGAGCGAAAGGACACTTTAGCCTGAAAGCAGCCGCAGAAGAGCACCCACATGGACCTCTGGATCTCCTGGTTTCTGTAGGCGTAAATGATGGGGTTGATCATGGAGTTGTAGGTAGCGGGTAAAAGCGTGGCGTATGTGTACACAGAGGGGTAGTTGGGATCCCCCACTACACAGTAGATGGCAAAGGGCAGCCAGCTGGCTCCGAAAGTCCCGAGGATTATAGCCAGGGTAGAGACCCCTTTTTTGGTGGCAACATAGTGTGAAGCAGTCAGAAAGTGCTGCTGGAGAGCTATCTGGTGGGCATGCCTGCAAACGATCTTGCAGATCTCGATGTAGAGATGGAGCATGATGAGGAAAATGAGAAAGAAAGAGGCAGACAGCAGTGTCACGTTGCTCTTGGTCAAGGGTCTGACGATGCTGCAGGCGGCTGGGTCGTGGAGGCAGTTCCAGCCCAGGACGGGCAGCAGCCCCAGGCAGAGGGAGACCCCCCAGGCGCC